>NW_024508101.1:8666782-8860782 GCF_017590135.1 Pyrgilauda ruficollis
GGGGCCGCCCGGCGCTTCCGGCCCGTCCCGGCGGGCGCGTCCCCGCGGGGCTGCGCGGGCCCGGCCGGGGCGTTCGGGCGCGCGCCACGCGCGGCCCCGCGGGGGTCCCCGCACGGCCCCGGTGCCGGAAGTGGCGCAAGAAAGCCGCGCGCTTCTCGCCGCCGCCCGCGCGCCGCGGGCGCTCTCGCGAGAGCCGGGGAGGCGGGGCCGGGCGGCCCAGGGCGAGAGGACACGGGCAAGATGGCGGCGGCCCTGCGGCACCTGGCGCTGTGCGCCCGCCTCGCCCCGCGCGGCCGCAGCGCCGGGACCCCGCTCCAGCGGCTCCAGCAGCGCAGGGGCCTCCGCCTCTCCGCGCCCGCCGCCATACAGGTAGCGGGGCGGGCTGCCCCCGGAGAGGGGCTCGCGCCCCTCAGGAAGGGTCCGGCCCCGGGGCGGGCGGGCGGGCGGTGAGGTGACTTCGCCCCTGGTTTGAGGTGACTCCCGGCGGGTCCCCGCTCAGCGCGCCTGCCGCTGTCTCGCAGGTGACGGTGCGGGACGCGCTGAACCAGGCGCTGGATGAGGAGCTGGAGCGGGACGAGCGCGTCTTCCTGCTGGGCGAGGAGGTGGCACAGTACGATGGCGCCTACAAGGTACGGGGGAGACGTTGGCGGCCCGGGAAGGGGCTTCGGGCGGGCCCTGACTCCTTTCTCCTGCCCTGCAGATCTCCAGGGGTCTCTGGAAGAAGTACGGGGACAAAAGGGTGATCGACACCCCGATATCCGAGGTGAGGCTGCCCTCTCTCCTGCCCTGGTGATCCCTCCATCAGCTGCTCCCTGGTCCTCATCCCTTGGTTTCCCTCTCTTTCAGATGGGCTTTGCAGGAATCGCTGTCGGTGCTGCTATGGTTTGTACATTTGCATTCCTCTACATCTGGTTTTAAAAATGAAGCTGTTTTTACGTCAAAAAACATATATCGCGTTTTTATGTCAAAAACCACATTTCGATACATTCAATAGGCAGGGTTGAGACCGGTGTGTGAATTCATGACGTTCAACTTCTCCATGCAAGCGATCGATCAGGTGATCAACTCCGCAGCCAAGAGCTGTTACATGTCCGCCGGCTCCATCTCGGTGCCCATCGTGTTCCGCGGCCCCAACGGCGCCTCGGCGGGCGTGGCCGCCCAGCACTCGCAGTGCTTCGCAGCCTGGTACGGACACTGCCCCGGCCTCAAAGTCGTCAGCCCCTGGAGCTCAGAGGATGCCAAAGGGCTGCTGAAAGCATCCATCCGGGATGACAATCCAGGTGAGCACGAGCGGCTCGTAGCTGTGGCACTCAGTCCTAACGAATGTCTGGTTTGCACCACAAAAACAAGGATTGGTTAAACCATAAAGCACTCAAGGTTGACTTACTGCAGTTGTAGGTACACAGAAAGACACAGAGGGATTCATGGTTTCTCTAATAGTCCCCTGGACTGATTCTGTGCTGCTGCCAGGTGCAATTTTAGAGCTAGTTTGGTATCAACCAGGAAACCTGGAAGCATTTATAAATCTATCATAAAAGGGTTAAAAAGGGTGAAGATGAGTTAGGAGAATTATTATATTCCTGCACATATAGTGCCTGTGTAACTCAGTTTTACAGACCATGGAATTCAGATGATAAATTCAGAATGTCCTTATTCAAGAGCAGGGCAACCTTTGACTTTCTATTTTCACAAACAGTAATTAAAAGTAGGAGACTTTTCTAAAACTAGTGATTTTATTGTCATGTAAAATAAAATTATTTTTATTTAACATGACATTTATTATATTTATTTTACATTACATATATTTATTTTACATAAAAGTAAAAGAGCTCACCTAATTTCAGAGAAGTTGTAGAAGTTTTTTAAATAATTCATTATTGAAGTAAAGACTTTATTTACTTTTTTTTAAATTCCTTCTGCAGACATAGTCCTCACTCCCTTGTTGTGTGGGTTTACTGTCTTGAGCTGCAGGACTGTTAATGCTCAGTGCAGGCCTGTGCCTGCAGGTGTACACACTAATCCAATTGTGTTTCCTTCTAGTTGTGATGCTGGAAAGTGAACTACTCTATGGTGTTCCCTTTGAAATGTCTGAACAGGCACAGTCAAAGGAATTTGTTATTCCCATTGGGAAAGCTAAAATAGAAAAGCCAGGTAAGCTGAGAATGCATTTGTTTCTCTATTAACTGACATGCTTGGAGACTTTTCTTAACCTCTCATCTATTCAGGGTACTGCTATCACAGGGCACAGAAAAGTATTTCAAATGTTAAGTGTTCAAATATTCTTTTATCCGTTAGTGTGGTTTCATGTTCTGCTGCCCTTACAAGGAAGTATTACCTGATTGTCCCTATCTCAGCTTAAACTATACCCTTCTAAAGGATTCCATAAAGGATTTGTTCTGTAGTACAGATTGGGTAGGTGATGGCTGAAACAGTTTTTTCCTCACCTAAGTATGTGATTTTGGTCAAAAATGCAAAAAGAGATCACTGTGGTGTTGCAGCCCACTTGTTCATAATTTACCTCTGAATTATATGAGCATTTGAATAGGATAATCTGAAAACTGTATTAAATACCTCTTCAGTTCCCTGAGTTCAAGGGCAAAATCTGTGTCTTAACATGGTCCTTCCTCTCTTCATACTATGATAAATTCTGGGCTCATTATTTCAAACAAACCTAAGAACCTTAAATTTGCAAGTGAATCCTAATGCTACCTTGAAAGGAGCCTGAGGTCTAGAAAAAAGCTTTAAATCTCAAGAGGATTTTTCTAACACTTGGTTCTGTTCTAGGAACTCATGTTACATTAGTGGCACACTCAAGACCTGTTGGCCATTGTTTGGAAGCAGCTGCTGTACTTTCTAAAGAAGGTGTAGAGTGTGAGGTGAGTGGGGTTTGGGTTACTTTTCTCTTTCACTGAAGTGGGGGGAAAAAAGCCATCTTCTTGTTCAAGCTCTGCAAAACTTCAGTGTATTACCTACGAGGGTCTTAATACTTACAAGTGCCCTAACAGCATGTGCCTTTCACATTTCTGAGTTAGAAATTTTATCAAGTCTTGTCTTTGGAGTCAGAACAGCTGAAAGTGCTGAGGGGCCCTGTCCCCAGGCAGTGGTGGCTGACAGGCTGAGGCCACAGCCAGGCTCACACTGCCCCTTGCCCCAGGTCATAAACCTGCGAACCATTCGACCGATGGACATCGAAACCGTGGAAGCCAGCGTGGTCAAGACAAACCATCTGGTAACTGTGGAAGGAGGCTGGCCCCAGTTTGGAGTGGGAGCTGAAATCTGTGCCAGGATCATGGAAGGTACTCAGTTTCACAGTACATTGATCTCATTCCCTACTCTAAATCCTGATTATTCCTGATGAAGCCAGGCAAAAGCAGAGTTAGAGGTTACATCAGATGAGCTGGTGCTGTCTTACTCTAGAGATTTTCACAGGGTGATGACCAAACCCCAGAGTGCGTGAACACCAACAAGCCAGAACACTGCTTTCTGGAATATTAGAGCCACAGGAACAAAATTGTTTAGAGTCAGATTCAGAAATTGAATCAAGATAAAAGCATAGTGCTTGGCAACCTGACACTGTCTTCTGTTTCAGGACCTGCCTTTAACTACTTGGATGCTCCAGCTGTCCGTGTCACCGGTGCTGATGTCCCCATGCCTTACGCAAAGATCTTAGAGGATAACAGCATACCTCAAGTGAAGGATATAGTATTTGCAGTGAAAAAAGCTTTGAATATATAAATTGTAAATAGAAGTTTTAAAATCCTGCTCTACAAGGCATTCTTGGTGTTGGGCACGTTGTATGCATAATTTCTGTTGTATAAGCTCCATGATCTTTTGTACAGTGGGGAAAGTATAGTGACCTCCCAAAATATTTATATGGGGTTACCCCCCAAGCCACACTTCCTGTATGCAACAATGTGGTAATGCTTGTTTGTTCAACAGTACAGCCGGGTTAGTGCAACTGTTTGTGGAGAAACCCTTTTCTAAATTCAGAGAGAAGGAAAAATCCTCTGGTTTTGCTTGCCTTGTAAGTACCAGAGGAGCTGTGTTGAAGCTGCTGCAGCAGTGATTGAGTACAGAGCTGCAGAGAGCAAGAGCAGGCCTTGAATGCTGTACAGCTGCAGGAGCCTGTGGCTGCAAGGCTCCTTAAAGAGGAATGATCAGGCTGATCACTGGAGCCCAGCCTGTCAGTGCAGCAGTTCACTGCAGCTCTGAGCAGAGGCTGTGGCAGCCCAGGGGCTGGGTTAAGAGATGGTGGCTGTGTCTGGTTTGAAGAGCACTCTGCACATGCAGAAAGGCTTCTGTACAAGAGCTGAAATAAAGATCCTGAACCTTTCCACTGTGTGATGGGAAACAATACCTAGTTTTTCTTTACTAGCTGCTATGTAACAGTGATTTTAAAAAAATGCCCAGATGCTTTGCTTTTACTATTTATGTTTTTTGTGGTTTCTTTTTTTTTTTAACTCCCCACCTGGGCTGACAACAGCACACTCTTACTATAGTTCTTGCAGTGCAAAATGAGTTGGTTTATTCAGCTGCACTGGTTTATTCAGCTGCACTGAGCCTAAGCAGGAGGTGTGGACTGTGTATGAAGAGCTGGGACACATTCAGAGCAGCCTTTTGGAGATCACTGCATCCCAGGGAGCTCTGCCAGGCTTCCCTCAGAGCTTCTGGTACAGAGGGAAAGCTGCCTTGAGGAGCTGTGCAGCAGCGTCTGCTCTGCCCCTCAGGTAAATGGGGGGAGAGGATCTTCTGTAAGCAGACAGAAGAGCTTGGGTCCTGTTCCTGAGAGCCAGGAGTACTCCCCAGGGTATTTCCTTTAGCAGAGGTGCTGTTCAGTTCTTGGGAGGTCTGGCTTGGACGTTGAATCCCACCAGAACATAGCCACCGCATGCTGCTGAACGAATTCCATTAACATTTTAATAAAAATGACTGAATATCACAGGTTACATGAAACTTTGTACAGACATTCTCTGCATAGTAACAAACACTGATGTACTTGAATTTAAAAAAATGGATTATCTATAATCCTTTAAAGTGCAATTTGTTTAAGGTTTTAAATCAAAAAGGATCTTTCAATAAAGTTTAAATGATAGAATTAACTTGAAGTAACTTTTCATTTAATTAAATCAACAATAACATCCCAGTGCCCTATAACCTCCCACTTCAACTGCTTCCTCATTTAAAAACACTTTCCCCTAGAGTTGCAGGTAGGATGTCCATTTAAACAAGCTTCATGAGACAGCATTTTAACTCCACCAGGAAACATGGTGGGAATAAGATTTAATTCTCCAGTTCCCTCACCTGTGCAGTATGTTTAAAGGGTTGGATTATGTAAAACAAATTGTTGACTCCATGCAGCAAGAATTAAGATGAGTTACAAGTGCATGAAAAGAGTTGAAAAACTGAGCAGACTAAAACTACATTCCTGTAATTTGAAAAATGGGGTAGGAATGGAGCTAGGAAAAATGCATTCATTTACCATCATCATGGTCATTCCTATTTTCAGATTATTTTATTCAGCTATATAGGAGTTGCTGTACTCCTGAAGCTGTAGCTAGAGAACACAGTTCCTGCAGCCAAGTAAAGACCAGAGTACTTATCCCAGCGTGGCAGGGCAGTGCTGCTGCTCAGGAAAGCTGAAACCAGGTCACGGGAGCTGCAGCTGCTGTGTGCTGGTGGGTCAGTTGCTGGTCAGGAGGGTCAGCACAGGAGGGGGAGAGGGAATTGAATCCTGGAGTGACCAGTGGCCTCAGCTGATCCTGGGAGCACTGTAGTCGCACGTCTGTGTTTTCTTCAGAGTTCCTTTCTGGAAGTTTTGGATGGAGCTGAGCAAGGCTCCTCGGCTTGCGCTGACGTCGGGCCGCGCCGTGGGCGCCTCTGTGCTCGGGGGGGGAGCTGCTGGTGGCGGGGGCGCGGGGGCGGTGCTGGGGGTATGGACGATGCTCCTGGGAAGTTGGGGAGAGAAGATGGAGTTTGATTATGCCAGGGATGTCCTGCCCCAGAGGCCTGCAGCTGCTTGGCCGGACTTGGTCAGTCCTGCACTAGTCCCGTCATCCCTTGAATGCCAGTGGAGTGTGAAGAACAGAACAGATGGAAAATGCCAAAGTGATCAAATCCCTCTATCTGCAGGTGAGTCATGTCATCTGAGATACCTCTGAAATGAGGCCTGGGGGCCCTCAGGACTCAGATGCAAAACGTGACTCACATGTGATCTTGCACCAAGGAAAATAGAGATCGCTGAACTTCCAGGTTCAGCTTCTCCTATTTGTCCCTAGTGAGGCAGTTTGCTCTGTGGGACATGAACAGTAACGAAGACCGGAAGCAAATTTTAGTACCTGTTCTTATGTAACTCACTTTACATTCCAATGAATGAAGAACCACATCACTGTAGTATTTGATGACCATTTTGCTTGGCCAGATTATACTTCATTTTTAGCATACTAACTGCAGATAGAGTTTTCTAGAAGTGTTTTACACTTCCAAAGTTCTGTTTGACTTTCTCCAAATATGTTGTAACGCATGGTTGTTTTGACAGACTGAATGAATCACAACACTGTCACACACACCTCCAGCCTGCCTCTCCTGTTCCCACCTTTGTACTCTGTCCCTTGCTCTCTATGCCAGCCACGTCCACTTTCTGCTTCTCATCCAACCTGAGCCTTCACGTCCTGACTCCCTGGGAAGCCAGAGCCCACAGTGGAACATGCAGCTGGTCCAGCAGTGAGGCCTGCATGGAGCTGTTTCCTGGCAGTTCAGATCCAGGCAAGTGGCCTCCCTCATTTACCCCAGGCACTCTCCCAAGCACCCTGATCTTGTGCAGCTCTGCTGCTGCACATTGCACCATCACTGCTGTGCAAGTCAAATAATAAGGGCCTATCCTGTCTCATATTCTGGAAGGAGTAGGGGCATAATGATTAATATCCTGGTACTGCTCAGCAGTGAATTTGAACTCCTCATGGAGATCATGAGTTATGCCATAGGAAGACTGAAGAGACAAATGGCATCTAACACTTGCTTCCAGTAGCCCTGAGCTACAAAGAGGAATATACTGGTAAGTGGCAAGAACTGTGATACTGGGCAAGTAAAACAACATTAAGGCAACCAAGAGGCTGTTGTTCCTGAAGTAGAACTGCTTGGTGGAAGTGAGCAAATAGTAAGTAATTATGTAACATTGTGCCACTCAGACTCAAAAGGGATTTGATGGAGGATAAGGCTCAACTACAGAAAAAAAGCAGACAAAAGTTCTCTGTGCTCTATTTGTCTCTCAATTCCTCATCAACGATTGTTTTTAGCCTAACAAGTAACAGTAAAAACAGAACTGCTTTTATTAAAACAAGCAGTTGTACTAGATGAAAGACATGATTCAAAACTCCCTCATTTTCTGTCTGTACCAGTCTTTGAAGAAAGACTTTTCCCATATGAGAGCAAGCTCAAAATGCAGAGTATTCACCTAAAGCATCAAATTTTGCCAGTGTACATTAACATGAGCTGTGATTGTAGCACTTCCAGCTCTTCAGGAGAAATTCTCATTGGCATGAAAGCCTTCTGTAAAAACAAAAGCACTGAAGTACACATTGAGCTCATCTTCAGTCTCTTGCCTTCCAGAGGAAATACTCAAGTCCTAATAGAAACACCAGAGATCTGAAACAACTGAAACAATTTAACCTGCCTGTTGCATGTGAATCAACTTCTTTCTGAGGTAACCAAAACTTCACACAATGGCAGCACAAACTGAAATAAATTGCATACCGGGGACTTCTAACTTACACAAATCTGCTTTTTACACTTGCCAAAGATGTACATCAATTTACTGTTAGAAATACTGACAAAACTTTCCCAGCATTAGAGTCCTGTTTCTCTTGTGGATGGATGCCAGGCAAGAAAAACTTGGCACTTGGCCATAGGAAGAACAAGACCAAGAGCAGTCCAAGTTCCCATTTAGTGGCTGAAGTGGTCAGAGCAGGACCCTGCAGGACTGGTGCACCAGCCTACCTCCAAAGAGATCAGGTAAACTGCTGGGAAAGCACCAAGAGCAGCTAATCACAAAAGAAATGGCATCGAAGAAATGCAAGAACTGCAGAGAACAAAGACAAGATTTTTGTCTGGAATTGCAAGGGGAGGCTGAAAGAGGCTATGCAAGCAGTTGTACAAGATGCAATAGGGAATGACCACAAAAGCAGTGGCCAGGGAATACAAATACAGTGGTAACATGGTGAAAGAAGGCACAGGTTTGACACACAGAGGGCAAAAAAGACACAAAATGCTTGGATCACTAAGTATTAGTATGAAGATTCCATGTGGTATCTTCAAATTTGGGTCTGGTTATTTTACAAGAGTAGAAAAGACAGGGAAGTAAGGGCAGAGATCACCTTTCTTCTTGGAAAATTGTTACATTCCTCAGGACTCACTGAAATTGAGCTGCTGACAACATCATGTAGTGAAACCCTTGGGAAACTGATAACAGAGAATTACACCCTTACACTTGAGCTCTGCTGTAAAACATAATACATGCAGGGTTCACAATGGCATCTGACTAGCTGTGAGCATTACATATTGAACCTGTTAATAAAGAAATCTTCAAAAATCTTCAAATCCATTCACTTCAGTTACATAATCAACCCAAGCTGTCCTTCCCTTCTTGACACGAGTGGTGCAAAAGAAATCTGAGTTCACACACATGCATTCATATACATTTACATCTACAGATGAAACTGTTCTGCCCTACAGTGAAATATTTTCCTGTATTTACTAGAAAAAACATTTGAAACAAGTGCTTAGCTATCACTAGGCCCTTCCAATACATACATTGAAGGACGCTGCCAGCAAACACACATTTTATTCATTCATGCAGTTGTAAGAATAGAACACTCAAACAAGAACTTACCAAGGGTTTTTACAGGGACATTTTTGTTAAAAGAGTGTGTTAAAAGGAATAGGAAGTAAATCAGATGCTGTAAACTTGATGCCTGAATTGAAACAAAAACTTAATTATGAATTTAAAGTGACAGCAACTGTGCAAACAGCATTAAAAACTTGGCTGAGAATGGGATGTGAACAAAGAAAATAATTTTAGTGATAGTTTTTAAAGATGCTGTATTTCATTAAAATAATCTGTAAGAACATTCAGATTTTTTTCTTCTATTCCCTCCCAATACTAAGCAACTTCAAGATTTGCATCCAACTGTCCCATTCAGAAACAGAGCATCTTTAAAGAGATAAATCAGCATTAGCTTACTTTTCCGAAAATTCACGTTCAAAATGATGCATGCTCTATTGAAGACAGCAGAGAAAGAGAGAGGACACAAGTTAATCATCCAGTTCTCGTGTCAAAGTAAGAAAAACAGACACTGTTAGCTGAAAAGTTAGTACAGAAGTCAATACATTCTTACTCACTGACAAATATGAGGACAGCAGATTGACTATTTCATAGTACATTTACAATACTTCATTCAATTCTGAAAAATGAACCACAATTTTCCATGCTCTAAGCATTATTATACTTGATCAACAAATACAACATCCATGCTTTCAGTTGCACATGCCACAATTCAAGCTCTACAGGATTAAAGCGCATTTAGAGAGACTTAGAAAGAAATCTGCAGGAAGATTAGCCACAGAGGACAAAATCCATTCAGTTCAAGAAACACTTCCTGCTGTATAAACACCTGTATTCACACTTGTGGTCAGACACACTCAGGAAAAGCACTTCCTAAAGCATTCCACCTGTTTTACAGGAAGGTGAGGGGCAGGAAAGATGCACCATAAGGGTGCCAATGAAACACATGTCATACTAAAGGATTCAGAGCAGCTGGCACAGAAAAAGATTGTTAAGTACAATTCTTTCACTATTCCTGCAGGGAAGTCCAGAGAAGCAAGTGACACCCTCCAAATTTTTCTCTGTTGAAAGAGATCTTGCTGTATCTTACAGGCTTATTTGATCTAGAAAATATTCAGTGAAATTTTAAATAATCCATAGCCCACTGTTCTGCACCCCTTCTGATCCTAGCCACTGCTCACAGCCAGAGAGAAAATTAACAGATTTTCACAGCAGAAGCTAAGAATTGTGGGGGAAAAAATCAAGAACCACACCAGGAGAATGTCAGAAACACAGGATGTTACATTAGACTCACTTGCATGATCTAACAATGCCTTTCAAATATGTTATTTAGCCAAGAAGCTGCAACACCACCAGCCCAAAACATTCTCACCAGTGAGAACAGCCCATGAGAGCCAAGGTCTCCAGAGGCACCTTCCCCTCAGAGCAGCCATGCTCTCAGCCCTACAGCTGCCATCAGACAGCAGAAGCCAACCATGGTTTTATTCCTCTCTCTCTTTTCCACTCTCCCAAGCACTCTGCTGCCAGCCAAGCCTCTCAAAGCCTTTGTTCAGAGGCAAAGAACCTCTCAACACGTGAGAAACCCCCTGCAGGAGGTTCCTTCCCCAGGGGTTCCTTCCCCAGGGCATGCCAGCCTGGAGCCCTTCCCCTGTGGTCAGTGTCTCTCCTCACACACCCACACCATCTATGACTAGTTACAGGCCAGGATGAGAGCAAAAGCTTCTCCTGAGGGCACTTTTCCTCACCAGCCTTAGTTCTGCTGTGCTATGGTATCAGCAGGATGCTTTGAGAGGCCCCAGTTCTAACACTGCCATGCCAAACCAGACAGACAGACTGAAAGCCTCGATGCCTTTTTGGGAATCATCTCACCACACTGACACCCATGAGCAGTTTTGGTACAGAGGTAAATATCCTTAGAAAGTACAAGGAAATCAGAAGAGAGAAATGCAAAAGCATTCCTGAAAATGTGACACTTGGCTTTACGCCTCATAAACAGCACCCAAGCCATCAGGTCACTACAGGGCTGATCCCCAAAAGTCATCAAGAGCACACTGGCAGAAGATGACCAACAAACACACTGTGACAATATCCTTTCAACTGAGACAAGTGTTGAGCACAAACCTGAGCTATTTTCATCCACATCTGCACATAAACCTCCATCCCATGCTTAAAACTTGAAAAAGCTTTCAACCAAGTTCCAACAAGTCCAAGTCAGAACACAACTAAACAGTAGTTTTCTAGGGGAAAAAATGCTTTCTGAACATCTGTCCAGTTTGGAGCCACGTTTCAGCTACTTCCTTATGGAAGCCCTGGCAGAACTGGCAACAAATTCTCCAGATGACAGTCAGTGCAGCCAGAGCCAGGCACTGTTAGTGTGCAGCACAGTGACAGGCATTATCTTGCTCAGGCTAACTGGGAGAGTTAGCTCCTACAATACACACTTCCCATGCCCTCAACTTGAAGGAGAAATTACTAATTTGAATTTCAGCATGACTGATTTGAATTACATCACACAGACTGCAGTGTCCTTTGAAAGACTATCTACACAAAGACAAATTTGATTGCATTGCTTTGGTTAATGAGTTGTGCTGTGGAGAAAGTTCCTGGGACTAGAAATCCTATGGCAAAAGTCACCATAAAAAATGGCAATGCCATGGGCTGCTTCCCCTCTAGAAATGTATTCTGTTAACATCTTGTATTATCAATATTGGCCAGTGCTCCTCTTCCAGTCTTTCAGACTGAAGCATATCCACTACTGCTCAATATTCAGATTTGTAATTAAAATTTCAGAGCATTTCCATTGCCCACTCAAGCAGATTCTTCATCACTTCCCACACCTGTCTTAAACATTAGCAAAACTCTCTGCACAGCCACCCAGCAATGTGAAAAACAGAACTGGCCAAAAATAATAAAGATACTATTTTTAACCCAAATCAATCTTGTTTCTAGATTTGTTTCTACAAACTCTACTGGGTTATCAATGGAGTGTAGCAGAACTGGGGAGATTTATGAAGCTTAAGCCACCGAATGTGTCACACCTAAAATTCCTGAAAATAAATCAGAGCAGTACAGGAATAAAAAGAACAAAGAAACAAGAGATGAACAAGTAGTGTTTCAGAGTCAGCAGATCATTAACACCAGAACAAATGCATACTGCAACACGAGGCTCAAAAAATGCCTGGAAAGTTGCAATGTGGGTAGGCCTGGAGTAATACAGGCTTCAAAGCAAGCATGTCCACCCTGGGTAAATCATACCACGTGTATCTCAGAAAGGTTATAGTTACAAAAAGGTTCTCTATGACCCTCAAAAGAGAGCAGGTGCCCACTCAGGCTGCCACAAGGTAACTGATATCTCATGTTCCATCCTCGAAAACCATCATCTCTTGATCATCCTTGGGATAACACCACCACTGAGGGGCAGAGCGGAATAAAAAGCAACATAAAAAAGATAAAAACTGTAATGATTCTTGAACATACCTGCTGTGGAGGGTGGAGTGGGGGATGATGGAGATGTTAAAGGGGAACTCGCCCCAGAGCCTGCTGAATAAAACAACAGTCAAGGAACTACAGCTGTGACACGGCAGTTCAACACAGACCAGACAGATTGCTGGAAGCAGGCCAACTTTATTGACTGAAAATCCAATCCTGCTTCCACATCTTAGGAAATATACCCATTCACAGCAACAGTGGCTTTACAGTACAGAGTATGAGAGAAGCCCCAAAGACATAGGAAATGCACTCAATATTTCTCAGTGGGAAACATTTCTGCTGCTTGGGCTGCTGGAGTACAGCACACAAATTCTGTTCACCTTAAGAGTTGTGACAATGCATTGGTAGGACCCCATCTCTCCTAAGAGATGATTTTCAGCCAGTTGCTCTACTCCACAACAAGCTGCTTTTAGACACGTTTTAGGCAAGCAAATAAACTCTGGTAATCTGTTCATTCCATAGTACCAACCACACCTTTTAACTAAATGAAAATTTGTCAAGGGCTCTGTTGTTTTAAAACTTGGCACTGAAGCAGCGATTTAACACATAATTTTCTCATTCATCTTACCACCTTAGTATGTAACACAGATCACCAGAGAGTCTCCCTGAAGACTGCATTATTTAATGGCCCAAGTAATGGATGTTGTTATTCAACTCAAATATCAAACAGAATGAAGAGACTGATCATTTTTTTTATGAATGGGGCACAGAAGAGAGGAGACATTACCTACAGTTTGGCAGCTGAAAATATAACATTGACAATCTTTTTAAGCCCTCCATTTACTTATTATTAAATACCCAAAACAGTGGAACCAGACTTTGGTAGTCAAATATGTAAAGTGTTGGTAATCCCCAATCTTTTCAGACAGAAGATGACAGTAACAACAAAAAAATTGACACAGCTGTACAGAAGCAAATTCCTCTCTCTGTAGTTACCTGAGTTATTTGAGTTGCTGTATTTGGCCGAGTGTTCTTCCCCACTTTCATTGGCAGAGCGTTTTGACTTCTTTAAAAGGGAGCAGAGGAATGGAAGATAAGAATGAATAATCACTTTCTATGGTAAGGATTGAACTGACACACAGATTTGTAACAGCCATCCACTGTATCACACAATGCTTTTCAACGCTCAGCATCCCCTTCCATACCCAGCACACGCTGATGTGGCTACAAGAGCAGCAAGGCTGCTCCGTGCTCAAATATCTCTAGCCAGGCCCCAGGGAACTCCAGTGCCCTCTGAGCACAAGGGAAAGGAAGGAAACTGACACACACACCCCTTCCCAGAAAAGAAGAGGAACACAGACAGTGCTGCAGGCTCCAACACCTCCCCAGGGAGTGGGAGAGAGCAGAGCAGCTCATCTGGGCAGGAGCTGTTAACCCAGACTGGTTTGTTCAGCAACCTCAAACAGGTTGCACCAATATGCAAGTCAGCTACCACTGTAATTTAAACTTTTTAGCAAATCTATTCCTTAGCTAAAGAAGTGAAAACAACCAGGAAGTAGTGCAGAAAAACACAGGAAGGAGTAGAGTCATGTACATATGGCTAAACCTGTGCATAGTAAACATTACAAGAAGAAACACATTTTTTTCTGTGGGAGAAACCTATTTAAAGATTGCTTACTTTTCGTGCCAAGATCTTCCTTTTCTTTTTTTCTTCTTCAGAGCCATGATGAGATTGAGCTCTTGTCAGCCTTCTGTGCTGGTGAATCTGCAAAATTAAGGAAAAAGACCATAGTAAGATCTCAAATGTTTGAAAACAATGTTTGGAGTATAAGAAAGCACACTGTAGTCACTTTAGATTTCCTCTTTCATTACTAGTTTTTCCTTTATTGTTTCTGGTAGAGGATGGGGACTTGTACTAAAGTTAAAATGATCCTCTAACCTGGGAGCCACTACCTGTGAAACTGCACCTCTTAAAACAGTGAAATGCCATCCAGTCAACAGCTGTTATACAATCCTCATACTGCATTTTTGGGAAAGCAAATCTGCTGGTGAACGCCTTTATTACTCAAAATCACTTTTGAGTAAAAACTCACTTTCTGCATATAAAAGTGATAAGAAGAAATGAAATGTCTGTAGGAAATAAAGAAATGTAGACATTACCAATTTCTGTTCTTCTGTTAATCGCTTTTCTATGCATTCCTTGGAGATTTTCAATGCCTCTTTTAGCTTAGTAGGAATCTAATACAGAATGGGGAACAAAATCATAGCACAAAATGTGATAAAGCACAACTTCACTGATCAAAACTCAACATTCATCTGATGACATTTCTCATCTAAAGTGCCCCAAGATGTGAAACTATTCCTTTACTGAAGCAGTTCACTGATCAAAACTCAACATTCATCTGATGACATTTCTCATCTAAAGCCCCAAGATGCGAAACTATTCCTTTACTGAAGCACAAAAGAAGACTCTAGATGCATGTTTTTCTACTCCAAATCTAGCTACAGATCAGCAGGGACAAAGAAACACCAAACCCTGGAAGGGATACTCTAAAGGCAAGGACATATAACTACTCTGAGACTCCAGTCACATCCCCAAATTTCTTTGAGGCTGCCAAGACAAGACACAGGGCACAAATCCTCCAGGAGAAGCACCCTGGGGGACCAGATGTGGCCCCTGAAATGCCCCAGGGCTGGAGCTGGCAGCAAGGTGCTGATGGGCTCAGGTAGCAAAGCTGGCTTGCACAGGTGCCTGCAAGGTGTTTCCTCTCTCTGCAAGGGACCTGCAGGGCTCAGAGCTCTGCTCAGACAGAGCATCACCCTCAGTCACAAATGGGCTCCAGGCCAGCAGCTGCCCTTGAACACCCCTGGGTCACATCCTGCTCCCCTCCAAGGGGTGGCACAACGGGGACAGTGTGGGGACAGTGTGGCAGAGGAAGCCAAACACAGATGGCAACAGCCATAGAGGCAAATCAAGCCAGCTCTCCTGAACGCCCTCTGTCAATCAACATGTAGCTACCCACATCCTGGCACTCCCACAAACATCAGCAAATCAGTGTTCAACTCTACCTTAAACTGTGGTTTCTCAGAGTTTGTTAGCAGGACGTCACTGAATAATCTGTGAGTTGATAAAAAAAAAAAAGTAAAAAGAGGAATATTATTCCCAAGAGACAGGCAAAACCAGAACAAGAATACTATTGGCACTATTCACTTAAACCCCTCTTTCTCCTTTTGCTTCTCTGTTCTCAACCCTTGGCCACAGATTTTTATGTACTGCTTCTTATTTTCTAAGCACTGCTGTAAGATTAGCAGCACCCAGCCCTCGGAATGTAGCCTCTACTTATGGCTGAGAAAACTGGTTTGTGAAAGGTATTTTGAAAGTGGATAGAACAGGTACAGTTATCCAAGGCAGAGAAAGGTTCCCCCAAAAAATAATACCTTTTCCTTAAGAGTATATGGATTCTTTACTTAAAAAAAAAAAAAAAAATCCGGGGACTTTATTTTAAATTTCACCTAAACAAAATCATTGTTCTTTTTAAAAAACTTCTCTTAGCACAACCCTTGTCTTAGAATTAACAAGGAACGTATGAAAGATCAAGTGAACTTAACATTTGAAAACATCTGCATTCTTGCCTGTCCTTTACAAAAGGCAACTAAAGCAAATATTGTAATATTTTTGCTCTCCCCTCTATGGTATCAGCAGAAACACAATAAATGATTAATCCTTAATAAATGATTAAACAAAGACACTAGAGGGCAATAGTAGTCTGAAAATAAACTGGTTAGTCCATTTCAAGATACTTTGTCCTGGAGAACATGCTAGAAAACTGCGTCAGAAAGACCTCAGTCCTGGCTCAGATAAATATTTCTGAGTTGCTGTTCACTATGGAGAATTATCACAGGCTTATAGTAGAGAAAATGAATTCACATCTAGAATCAAGTTAATTCAGGAGAATGAGAAATTCAGAAATAAAGTCGATTTTAAAATACTTCAAAAATCCATGAAAGTTCATCCTTGTTTACAGGACTTTCTGACCCTTTCAGATTACATGTTCTTATGGTTATAATAAACATATTTAAATTATATTAATGGCTTTAAATTATATTAATTGCATTGCATATCTATGTAGAAGACTTTTCTAAAGAGTATTGGTATGAAGGGAATGTAGTATAATACCTTACATGTCAAATGCAGCTGGGCATAGATTGTTTATTCAACATCTTTAAACACCTGTATATTTCTGTATTCAGAGTTTTCCTACAGTATTTCTACCTTGCTTACATTGTTCTCTCTACCTCGCACCTTAAAAAGCAGAGGAGGGGAGGAGAAGAAGGAATTGAAGGCTGCAGTGACTCTTCCCAGCCAGGAAATCTGAAGCTCAGAGCAGGCTCTAGATGCTCTGCAAGCTGTGCTGTGAGAGCAGACCCGGATTTAGGTATGGACAATCTGCCACTGAGGAGGTCCCAGCTACAGCATCTCACACGAAGAAATAATAAAAGAACCTCCCACCAGAACTGTGGTTCCGTGCTCAGCGTGCTGGTGACATGTCCCAGCATGGGGACAGCAATTTCCCTGGAATGCTGTGCCCTAACTGTGGGCAGGGTGGCACTGCAGACAGGTGTGGTCCCCACTCAGTGGCACACTGACAGTGCTCCCTTTCTGCATCCTGGCCTTGCCCCCCTGCCTGCCCTCAGCCCTTCACTGCATACTTGAAGGGCAGCCTGTAAGGAAGTTTATTCTGTCTACACTTCAGAGAATCCCTAAGCCAGCCCTGCAAAAAACCAAACAGAACTTCCATTCTACATTTCAGACCCAGAGCAGGTCTAAATGTCACTGCTGAGCAAAGCAAGAGATGTATTTCGCCAGTCCTAAGTGAACTGACAGCAGAACCTTCTGAAGCAGGTCTGAAGGGAACATGCAAAAAGACTCCTTATTCTAAATCCTTTAAATCAATCTGTACATGATCTCAATCATGCTTGCATTACTTTAGTGGCTGGATTATTTCAAACCATGCTAAATAAAGTGCATATGTAACAGCTCCAACACACTGAGAGACAAAGAAACATTAAACTCACATATTAACAAGGGATGGGTTCTATAAAGCCTATCAAGCTTCACCTGGGACACATCCTCAGAACTTGTTCCTTTCTAAAGAGGAACAAGAGCAGAAAGTTTCTTCCTCCTCAAATAATTAAAAACATTGCTATGAGTGTAAAACAAGTTGAACAGGACTTACGGCATCTGTAAGAGCCGGGAGACAGTTGGCATCCCATTCTTCAGAGCTTCACAAGTCAGAATGGACTCCAACACTGACACTACCAAAGAAATAATAAGAATGAACACATTTTTGCACAGCAGGATAGCCAATGATTTAGAATGAACGTTTGGCACTGCTGTGTGATGCTCCCCTAAGTATTGCATCAACCAAGCAGTGATGAAGCTCTGTGGCATGTGGTTTTTATTATAGCATTACTATTACACATAGAAGCTTTTCAAGAATGTTAGACATGAGGCAAGGGAATCCAGGCATCTCATTACTTGCTAAACACTGCTTCATCACTCAGCTAAAAAAGTTTTACTTGTGCACTACATATATTTGATGAAGAACACATTTTCTATTTGACCAAATTGCTCATTCTTTCTGGTCACAGGGTGCAAAGATCTAAGGCTGCTATTTCACAGCACTTCAGCTCAGGTAGAGTCCAAGAGTGTACCCAGGCAGCTGTGACTGAGATGTTCTGCACTGCATACTAACCAACAAACACTGATGGAGCAGGGGGGAAGCTCTCCACTGGAATCGTGTCTGGAGGTCTCCCATAGGTCATTTCATACAGTAAGTGTCCAAAGCAATGAACATCAACACCCTCTAAAGTCTGTGGGGGAACAACAAAATAAAACCACAACTTGTTAGTTTTTCACAACTGGTTAACCCAGTGATCTTGCATGTGAAGACAGAAAAGAGGAACCATTAAGGCAGTTGCTAACCACAACCATTTCCCTGCATAACTGTAGCTCAGATGAAATCTTCGTGCTGCAAGCTACAGCAGCCTCTGTTGTCTTTCTGCACAAGATGGTACAAATGGGAGAGCAGCGTAGTCATGTTCTGCAAAAATGTGTGAAGTAGTAAACTCTTCACAAAGCAGTTTAGAGATCTACACACCAACCGAAGTCCCAACCAAGGGCACTTTCCTAGCTAAGTCAAACAGCAAAGAATGAGATTCATAAAATGACCAGCCGTCACTTTACAGGGAAGTAGATAAAAATATGGGGAAAAAAAGCATGCCAAACAAAGCTAGGAGAGTCTCCTTTGCTCCTCCTTAGGTTTGTGCAAGCTGTACATACACGCTGAGCTCCCAGACAGCATATTTCCAAGATTTCTGAACAATGTTTAAGCAGAAGAGGCTCCTCTTACAGTAAGGCTTTGATGGCATTAACAGATTTGGACTAACCATGAACTTGTGATCATTTCTTCGACAACACAGTAGAACTTGTTTAGCAAGGTCAGCAAGCAGCTCTCTCGTGATGCTGCACAGAATTTATTACAATGAGAGCCTAAAGGCAGAGAATGATGTTGCTGCAACAGGGCAAATTTGTTTTCATATTTTTGCAGTAAGATAAATATTTTACTTTGCAAGCCTGCAGTCAAACAGACACCCCCCAAAAAATAAAAATAACCTCTGAATAGCTGGAATCTGCAAGCATCTCATCAATTTTCAGTCCTCACCAAAGACAAGGCTGATTACTGCTCCCAGCTAAGCACAAGTAAATAGCCATGCTCACTGTACAGACATACAAGTGAAACTGTAGCAGACAATATGCAAATTCCTGTGAAATACAGACCAGGGTGAAAAGAGATCTTAAAACAATTGCATTTTACCTCTATTTATGCTGGCACTGTTGTCATAAAAACACTCACCTGCACTCCCCCTCTACCTGCTTACCTTTGGCCCCAGCCTCACTCCAGTGTGCTGCAACAGAACTGCTGTGCAGCCAGACAGTGATTTGGAGAAAGCAGAAAAGCAATTTGATGGAGCAAAGCTCAGATTAAACAAAAGGGGCTTGAGAGAGGTTTGTTCATTCTAGTCAGTTCTCCACAAACAAAGGCTGAGAATAAGATTTGCGTAAGAGTCAGGTGAATTCCTTGTCTGAGCCTTACATTAATTTTCCGAAACTGGGAAAAGTATGATCGATAAAATGATGGGAGTCCCAACAAGGAATTTTCTAAATCCAGTAACTTGCAGGTATCCCCATCCAGCATCACATTGGCAGAGTGAAGATGGCCATAAGGAAATCCTTTCTCATGGAGGAATTTTAATACCTGAAAAAAAATCGAATAGAGAAGCACTATCACAAGATGGTCTGATGTTCTCAAGACTGTAAGATCATCAACTTAAATGCTCCAATACTAAAGCAGACACATAATAAATGAGGCCCCCATTTGGAATGCTCACTCAACTTGATCTTCTATCTACATCCTCTTTGGCTGACTATTCATTCCCATTTCACTGGTAGCACTTTTCACAAAACCAATATTTGATGCTGATCCTCAAAGCAGGTTTATGGACACCTCCCAAAGAGATCTGGAAACTAAAATTTAAAATTCTACTGAATATGATAGTTTGAGTAAAAAAAAAAATTAAAATACACTAACAACCATGAATTTATGGTACATGTTCTGCAGGCTATGAGTTACTTTCCCTTTTTACACAAGGAACAGACTATATTATCACCTCTCTCCCATTTAAACTCCACACATACCAACTGCATTTTTTTTGGGGGGGTCCTAAATGGTCTCACACAAATATATCTAAATTCAGCTCTATTTACATTTAGCTTTGAAGTCTCCTGCTGATATAAAGCTTGTGTACTCCAAAGTTTGCCCACTTTCTGTAGTTAGACCAGTCAGATTCCAAAATAATAAATCAAAAAAGCTGGTAAATAAAGAAAAAAAATTACCTCTAATATTTGCCTTCCATATGTTTTTATTTGCTGAAGTTCAAGACCTTGAATTTTTTTAGGATTGCAATACTTCTTCAGGAATGGGTCTTTTGGCTTTGCCTTTAAAAGAAACACACAAATCAAGTATCATGCCCAGAAAAGTCATTATTTGTCTTAGTTTGCTTAGCAATAGATGGCAAACACTTTTATAAAAAACATGTATGGAAACATTCCAGCATATGTTGTGCCATTTGACTTGGGGGTAGGGGGAAGATGTTACCTTATAAATAAGGTCCTTTAGTGTCCCTTTTTCACTGAATGGTCTAATAACCAGCGCTGAAGATTCGTTGGCAGTGGCAAAAGTGATTTTGTAAATATAGGGATGCTGCCAAAAGAAGAAACTGAAGGTAAATTTTAGATGATGAATTTTTTAAATCATTTGTGTTCAATTCACAAGTAAGAAAAGATCAGTCTGAATTGTATATTTAAAGTAGTACATTGGATTCTGTCAGTGGCATGGAATAACTCAAGTTATTCAGTCTTAACCTGGAGTAAATGCAAAGAAAACTTCACAAAGACATTACTCAATTAACATATAAATTAAAAACAAAAAAAAAAAAAATACTTCAGCCAGTCTTTCACATGCTTAACATCCTTAAAGAGAGACTCCAGAGACTCCTTTTGTAGTCAAATGCCAGTTTTTCAGGCAGAGATGTCTACTGGATTTATAATGTGGCATTTCACAGGAGCTTAAATTGCACACCCTCCACTGCAGCTCTACTAAGATGCTCCTGTCTTGAGTCCAAAGAACTAAAAAATAATGATACTCGTTCCACTGCCTCATCCACTGCTGCCTGAGAATATCCCAGCTCATGGATTAGCAATTACACCTAAGCAGCACTATCCTAACAGCCTGAAGGTGTTGAGGAGATTAAATAAAAGCTCATGATTTCACAGTACTGCACAAGAAGAAAAAAATCAAATCAACCACAACACTGAATCTCCTTTAATAATCCTGCAGGATTATTACTTGTGCTGAGAACATGTCACCTCATAGCATATGAGAAATGTAATTAAAAGGTCTGCAAACCTTTAATGAAAGCAACTCTAAAATTACAAACTATGCCAACTAGGCTACATGTGCTTTTCCAAGATCAGTCCTTGATACACACTTTCGTGCTAGCACAATTTAAAAATCTTCAGTACTCACAGAACAGGAAGAAAGAAGTCTCACAGCATACTGTAAGTCTCTGTCAGACAAGTATTTATCAGGGCCAAGATCAGCCTGGAAGTAAACAGGAAAAGAATGGCATCAGAATACATGCTGCATTCCATACAGAAAATGTGATCAGTGTTCTACCCTGGCAAATTAGGACACATGTTTGAAGGCATATTTTGAAGAGCAAGCAAGAAAATTACACACAGAAAATGAAACCTGAGGAGGCTGAATAAGGCCATACAAACATCCTGACCATAAATAAGTATTACTGCCTCTTTCCTCCCACAGACCTGACATGCATTACTACCACTGCATGAACTTTGCCAACCCTAAATTGGGGGACTGTGTACATTAGGAACTGATAAGGCACCTTCTTCCTCTGCAGCAAGAAAAACCTCCCTCCTCCCACAGGCTTCAGTGACCTCTGCTCTCCGTGAAGTCTCACAAACAGCTGTGCTCATACAGCCAACAGGGCAACACATTTCAGCACAGGAGCAAAAGCAACTTTCATTAAGGGAGCAATTCATGCCCCCCTCACCTATTAGTTTGTCAGTACAAGTAAAGATCTGAGTAGGAAAACCCATGACTTTAAAAAGGTTCATTATTTTCAGTGAGCACATTTATATTATGGTCAACAGCCACATCACTACAAGAAAAGAATCCTGAGGTGCAGGTTTGGGAACAAATGACCAGGCACAGAAACTTCCAAACTGGATTTGCCACCAGAGAAAAGAAATACAAGAAATTCCACACCACACATCTACCTAAGGGCTTCCAAAGCTCTCTCAGAGCCTGAGCTCTTCAAACTCTCCCCCCATCACTCACACATGGTAGTCAAAATAAAACTTTGAGTGAAATTGAGAAAGACTGAAGTATGAAATTAAAGCATAGATACCCAGCTTAACACTAGCCGCTCCTTTGGTTGATTCTTAATTTTCATTAAGAAATATTTCTTACGTATTCGCCAACCTACAGAAACAAGTAAAGAAAAAAGTCAGCAGGGGCTTTAATTAAACACTGCTAAATCACACAGCTTCCAGGCAGGACAAGGTCTGTAAGCAAAGACAGTACTGGAATCTTATCACAATTCTCATAGTTGAGGAAAAAATTGAGAAGTTTTCACGCACACATGTCCTTCTTACCTATATCTTTTAATGGTTCAACTACTTCCCACTTTGGCTCTGACCGGAAGAACATTGAAACATGCTGTAAGGCAATTTCTGGAAAGAAAAAAAAGGAGACAGAGGGAGAAAAAGAAGAAAAAAAATTTAAATGGTTTTAAGAAACTACATAATGTAATTATCCACATATGAGGTAAGGCCCAATGCCAGAAGGAAGCCTTCAGGTATTCAGACTAAAAGTCAGCAAAATCAATTCAAAAGGAAATCAGATAAAAACACAGTTAAAGGGCATTTGCATTTTTAACCTGGTAACTCAAATCCAGAGAGAAAACAGAGAAAGCACTTCTTGGAAAACTTAGCTTACCAATCTCCATTCTATCTGTACTGGATCTACATTTCCAAGTCTAAATCACAGCTCAGATTTCCCACACTAGGTGTACACAACATTAGGACATCAAATGTTTCTGCTGCATCTCTAAAAGTGCTTTTATCTCTTTGACATCCATCTATGTTGCTAATACTAAGTGTAGTTTATGTAAACTAACTAGTTCTGTTTCACTATAGGTTATTGTGCCCTTTTCTGTGCAGGCAGACGTATTTGGCCAGCTATCATGAGTCTCTATACATTTTGGGGGCCATGGGGGAGGACACCCATCTGGTTAGTGATTTCTCCCACAGCTGGGAACACAACTGGTTTATTCATGAAGTGACTTGAGGGGAAATCTCAATGAGAAGTGGGGGGGAGAAAGGGAATCATGCCAAGGGAATCATGGCATAGAAATACAGCAAAAAGGTAAGGATGCACTGATCTCTCTGCATTGTATCTTCTTTCTTTAGAAATATGCTAGAAAAAATGTGTAATAAGTATCATCTCTCTGCTCCAGTATTTAGGAAATGACAAACTGATGGTGTCTCTAAAGACCATGGGCAATGACATGTGTCACCAGCTTCTCAGCAACTTGCAGGAAAAACGATCTTGATGAAAGTGCTCAAAATTAACATAGAAATCACAACGCCTCCTTGAGAATTTAAACTGCTTGCTCAGCATTAGACAGACAAACTGCATCCTTAAAGAGTCACTAATAATTTACAACTCCTGCACAGCTTATCATATTGGGAAATGTTCTTTGCACTTTGAAGCTGAAGACACAAGAATGTTACATAAAGGGAGGAAAAAAAGACAAGTGAAAAGGAAGCAGTGAGTTCCTGCTTCAGTAGGCTCTGCTTCTAAGAAAACAAGCTTTGCATTTTGCAAAGAGTTGGTTTGCCTATGAACTAAATTTGTGGAGGGGGTTTCATCACTAAGAGGAAGTTTTTTCAGTCTGCAAGACAAATATTTATTGATATCTAATGGCTGAAGCAAGACAAATTCAAAGAATAAACAGTTAGTAATGAAGAAACTGATCACTGGATATCATTTTAAGGAATGCAGTGACCTTCCAGTATCTGTGGGAAGAGGGTATCTAGCTTAGTTTAGCCTTGAAAAAGTACTCAACCTAGCTCAAACAATTAGTTCTAAATTAGCTCACACCCTAAAGCAAGGGCAGGAGCTAGACAAGATAACCACAATTCTTGAAAGATTCAGTGTTCAGAAAATGGGCTGTTTTAACAGAACACTAAGCTAACAAACTTAACTCCACCTCAGACTCTGACAGGAAGATTATTTCCCAAGAGCAACTCTTTTCATTTATTACGAATTACAAAAGTAGATGTCACTCTCACCAACCCCCCTCCTCCAAGTTCTGCTTATACAGATCTTGACCCTCTTCACTCCTCTGTGAAATAATTCAAATATTTATATTTGACAAAACCAGCAGGATCCATGCACAGAGCTGGAGAAGCATTATCATAAATAATCACATGCACAGTAGGATAATTTTGAAGATTGTTCCCCCCATGCTTCAGTGCAGATCCTGGCCAGCATTCACAGAAGATACACAGCACATGCTGAAGTCAAAGTGAAGCACAGTTTTTTATTTTCTACTTACCAGTGTAATTTACAGAATAGCTGTTTGGGTCCAAGAATTTCTTTACCAGTTCACAGTTGGACAGTATGTGATGGGTAGTAATTACATCCAGGTAAGCCTGGAGTCCCTTCTGTCTCTCAGCGATGAATTCACGCTCCATATTTCCAATCAACTTTTTTGGAGGAAGAGGTAGACTTAGAGTTGAGATCTTAAAAAGAGAGGAAAAATTACTAACCTTGCTCGCAAAATGCCTCAAGGATATAAAACTAGTAACCCAGAAAGCAAAAGTTTCCCAGCAGCAAGCTAACAACTGGATAACTCTCTTTGTACTGTGTATGTACAAGCTTTTCTATTTTTCCTAAGCACCATTATCAGAGCCAGATGACAGCTCACATCCCACTGTGAAGAGATTAGTAAGTGGAACAACACTGAAAATACAAGGAGACAAATTTTTGCTGGTGAGTCATACATTTAAGATCACTACCCGAAACTTTGAGACACTAAATAGCTACAATTTTCAGACAGGTTCTTTCCATGATGTTCTTCTGCCAGAGCACAAAACAATTCACACCTGACCATTTTTTCTGGGTAAGATTAAATGCTTTCTTATTTCATCATGTGCAGATTAGTAATTTTCATCTGCCGCTATGTATTTGTAGGTAATGTTAAACCCTGTTAGTATTTTTAATATGTAATTTCAAATATGGTGCAGATTTCCATTTTATCTTCTGAATTTGTTCCTGTACATTTTTTAAACATCTATACATCTTTCAACCCAGAAATAGCTGCAATCTACCAGGGGATGTACACTAATTGTATTATACTGACACAAGAGATCCAAAACTTGAGGGAAAAAATCAGAGAAATCCTTCTAAACAGGACAACGAAAAAAATTCAAAGCTTTGTCTAAATCAGATCAAAGAGATCATCTTTAGTGTTTAGATCCAATTACGTCATGTGAATTGCCAGAACACATTTTTCCTGTCGTTAAAACATCGTTGTCCTGCAGATCAAAGCACCTGCCTTGGGTAAGCTGAATCTCCATGGGAGCTATCTTTAAGAATTACACGTTGCAGGAATCAATTACATCAGATGCCATAACCTCATTTCTAAAGCAAACAGTTCACCAGGGAGAAGACTGGGACTTTTGGTGTTGACTGGGTGAACAATTTTCATTTTAACTAGTGGAAAGAGTAACGGATTAGTTCAACACACTGGGGCAGAAGGAGCATTCCCCTTCCTTTCTACCTCCTTCATTTGAACACAGGAGTTGTCCTCTGCTAACTTTAGCACTTCTCCTTCTCGTTTCCTGACTTCAAATTATGGACTGAAAAAGAACCATAACTATGTCTGAATTACAGAAGCTATTAATAAAAACCAGCGAAAAAAACCAAAAGCAACCATGTATCACTTACGGCCAGTAATTCACCAAATTAGTTTTAGCACTAGAGGCAAACAGAACTCTCTTTTGGCAGACCACTCATTTTGATTAAAAACTGAGTTTCTAAACAGGAACTGAGTACTTACCAGAATACTCACATAAAAAGCATGTCAAATCATCACCTTTACCTTCTTGAGCTGACAGCTAGCTACCATCAGAGAGAAACTGACTCTAATTTACAGGGTTTCCAACCACTATTATTTGTTTTAAAACTTATAAATCAGATTTCTGCTATTTTTCAACAGAAAGTAACATCCAGGCCCAGGTTTTTGCAGCTATCTGCCAAAACACACAGCACAGCGCAGCAAGAACACCTCACTGAGGGCTTGACCTTGCAAAGACCTCACATGCTTTCAGACCCTGCTTCTCAGTGGCTCCAGCTCACCACTGGAGCCAGGATGGGCTTCGCCACTGAAGAACCTGGGAATTAACATTCTTATCTTCAAACCACAGCCTGCTCAGGAATGTCTGTTCAAAAGCTGCAATAAAATGCTTCACAAAAGCCAGATATCTTGCTGTGAATTCCAGTACTTCCAGTACCAGCACTTCACTTGACAAAACAGAAGAATGATCTCCACTGATCTCTGTCAAATAAGTAAAGAGGAAAAATGCAGAACTGACTGGAAGAAGCTTTTCAATCTGGTACAACTGAGAGTTCAGGGAACCTGTCTTGAAACTTTCTGATACAAATCAGGGTCAAATATATACACTTCAATTTTTTCCAAGGTAATTGGCAGGACTGCATTCCCTAGCCTAGACAATTTTTTAATTATCAATCCTTACTATAGGTAGCACTAGATTAAGAATAGAAAATTCGCATTCCAACTCAGCTGCAGCTGTGCTCAAATACATCCACACAAACACACAGAGAGGTCAAATATAATACAACAACTTGGAGAACTTGGGCTTTAAACCCAAAAGAAGCTCCAGCAGATCTTTAGCTCTGAAGGAAAAAGAATAGGGTTTGGAATCTTCTTATTTGTTTAGAGTTTTGTTTGTTTACTCTAATTTCAATATACACAAGATGAGAGCTTAAAGAGTTTTAAAACATGTCACAGGACCTGATTAGAGTTTTGGATGGAAATATCTGTGAAGTGTGGCGTTATCTTAATTGATGAGGAAAGTTCAGTTCCAGCATCACAAAGAGTAATTTATAAAAAAACTCTGAGACAGTGGGAGAAAAGAGCCACGGGAGGAGACCAACTGCTGAAGCACACGCCCTGCTAATTGAGCCACCCTCTCATATCCTCCCATTAAAGTTACAGGTACATTTTGATAAGTCTTTTTAATATTTTCCAGTCATCCAAGTCATCCAAGCAGCTGACATTTTTGTCCTGGATCTTAGTTTCTCTTGTTTCAAATCTCCCCTTTGTCCCACTCTGCAAAGTTGCTCTCAGATAATTTCCTGGACCCTACATTTTATAATTCACTTTTGTTTCAGATAAAAAGGCTTTTCCTTTCTAAACCCCATCATACATAACCTATTAACCTTCACTTAATAGATTTTCCACATAGACCTAACTTTGCAGTACCTGTCATTTCTGGATTTTAAGTCTTAAAGGTCCATTGCCTTCTCTGCTAAGGCTGCCTCATTTGAAAGGTAAATGAGAAGGCAACAAAGCCTTTTCATGCCTTAACACATTCTGTTCCCCCGTGGTTAAGAGCAGCTTGTTATAGGTGGCTGCAAAGTGAACTTTTTTTTCTTTTTATAGACTTTCACAAAATTTTTTCTCTGTGATCTCTATCAAAACTATGACCACAATGACCCCAAGGTACTCTGATGACTAGTACCAACTCAGCTCCTTGTGTTCCCATGGGTGTTTGTCTAATTTTAGATCTTGGATGTCTCTGGGGCAGGAGACACCTCTGTGTTGCATTTATTCAGCACATCACAGAGAAGGCTTCTAGGTCATGATAAAAGTTCTTACTTAAATGCTACTGCACATTTAACAGACTAATTCCACAAGGCAACCAAGCTGCATCTGTTGAATTATGACTGATTTGCCTCCATCCACCTGCAGCAGAGGAAGCAGTTACAGTGGGCTCTCAGAGCACACAAATCAACACTTGCAGGGTTTTGCTCCCCGAGGTTCATCAAGCAGATAGTTGATTTGATTTGGGGAGGGGGGAGGAAGTGGAAGCAATATTAAGCTCTTGAATTCATGAAACACTTAACAAGGGAAAATTTTTTAAGTCACAAAAATCTACCTCAAATCGTGTCGCTCACTTTTTATCCTGTTTGCCCAGTATGGAAATCTCAAGTAAGGAGTTTGTCTCCTGTAGATGTTAATCACTGCTGCTTCCCCCCTGTTCCCAAACACACTCACACTTCTGCTTTTTCCCACACAAACTAAAAAGAAATAATTGTCCTAAAAAGCAGGAGAAAACACACAGTAAGTCCAGTGTCTGACCAAGGAACACTCCTCAGTGACACAGAAAACCATCACATGAGAAGCAGCATCTGGTAGTGCTTTTAGACGAATATAAATAATGAGACACATAGCACTTCAATGCTGAATTTGTAAGGTTGGTATGTGCCTTGGCTTTCTCCAAATCAAAGGAGGAACAAATAAAAACACATAAAACCGGAACAAGTCACAGGACTGAAGGGAAAGATTCAGTATCTGCCAATTTCCTCCATTTCTATATAAATTGATCCTGTTGATGATGTTAAAATTCAAATTTTACAAGAGAAAACTTAAGGGTGAATAAGTACATATTCATGTTACATTTGAAGTCACAGTTTCTCTTTACAGCTGGGTGAATTCTTTTATTTTTTCACCACAATATACAAAAATATCACAATTCTGAACATATTTTTCTAATGACATTTTTTATTCATATATGAAGAGTGAAAATTACCTGCAGGCTGTTATTCAGCAAGTCAAAGTCGCTATATCGCCTCACAATCTGCAAAATCAAATACAAAGTTCAGGAAACAAATTACTTTTTCCATTAGCATTTTACTCCTCAAAATCCCACAAGAGAAAATTAATTCCCATTTACAATCATCTTCTTTTGCAATGTTTGTACAAATGACTAATTGCTGGATTTATGTCACATTGCCAGAGAGCGAAAAAAAGTTTTTAATCACAACTTGATCGGACAGAAAATGCATTTCTAAAAATTATCTTAAAACAGTACTTGTGAGCAAAGTTGTCTGCAAACAAGGCATTTTTGCCACATTAGATGTAACAACTTTTCACATTCATCTTCATTACTACTTCTTGGTTTTATTGGTCTGGTATAAGCAGAGCTGTGATTTTAGCACTGAGAAATGCAAACTGGAATTTGAGATTTTAAAATTATGGTTGTACCAACACACAGCAGAAACACATAACAGGAATTTCTCCTGGAATATTCAGAATAGCAGCAGACAACATGCCTTCTGTAGCTGGCAGCAACACTGTTTTTCTCTTAGTTTTGACCAAAAGAATTCAAGCACTTCATGTTCTCAATTCCAAATCAACATTTCTCTTTCCAGCTCAAATTTTAAAAGCTAAGAATAGGCAATTTTCAAACTTTTCCTTAAAAAGAATCCTGGTTATTTGAACTACAGTTTAAGAAATTACCTGCCAACTGTTTTCTGTAGAAACTCCTCTCTGGACACGGATTATGTATTCCTAATAAAAGGAAAAAATCATTAGAAATGAGAACTAATGAGCTCAAGGAAGTTACTAGGCACTTCTTCAAATAAGACAACCAACATTCGATTGCAGAAAATTCAGATCCAGCACCTTGGGGAAGCCAGAGCTGGGTTTGCTCAGACCATCCCTCACAATCGCTCTGCTTTCCCAGCGTAGGAGACAGGGAGAGCTCCAGGAGCTTGCACACCTGTGGAGCACTCGAGTGGTTTAATTCAGTTACAGAAAAGACAGCAAAAGCATACTCAGCACACATCTCTACCCACAACAGCTGAAGAATCATCTCTCTCCTCACCCCCAATATCTAACAAGTACCCCCAGGAATTATTGCCACCACCATAACGAAGCAAAATGCCAGTAAATACCCACAGCAAAAGTGTCTGTTTTCAGAAAGTCAGCCTGACATGGTCCCTTCATATTCTTTCCTCTTACCCATTTGAAACCATAATTATGGTATCTTCCCACAACACAAGAAGCCCAAATCCTCATAATTACTAACAGACATCTACAGAGCTGATAACATTTAACCAGTGCAATTATCTTTGGAAACTGTGTGACAGAAAAAAAATTAATGGGACACCTGGAAACCCATATTCACCACTAACGTGGTTTTTCTTGTTTTGTGACCATTGCTGCATTTTGGGAAGAGGCTACTTCACACACAGACAAAAAATTGCAGCAACTGCTTATTCATCAAGTCTCAAAGGAACATTGGCTGCTTCTCTGAAAAACCACACCAGTGATGATTCACCACGTGCAGTCATTCATCTTTTCTAGCATTTTGGAAGAAGCTGAGTTATTGCTCAACCCCTTGTAGCACTTGCTCTTTATCCAGTGATTGTCATTTTCTATTGAGCACCAAGAAAATGCTCCAAGACAGGCAGAACACAAATTCATTAAACAACCATCAAAGCATCTTATTGCACACAACCACACTGGTCAACAAAGCTCTTCTGGAGACCCTTGTGATAAACAACTTGGGACACAGAGCTCATTCTCAAAGTAAGATTATATTAAAAAAAAAAAAAAACCAAACCAAAAAAAAACAAACCCAAAAACATATTTGGGCCACAACTATTTTTCCCCACATTTACTTGAGCATTTTTCCCATCCCATCCATATCTGCTTTTGTGGCCTAATGCACTAATCAGGTCCCTTTTTTATGTCACAGGGTTTGCAACTGGAAAGAGAAGAGCAAACACTCTCCAGGTGTGGCCTTCAGTTCTGTCTGTAAGGAAGAGCTAAGTCCCCACCACACACTATCCATGAGCACTGACCATAATGAATTATTGTCCAACTCAGCACTACCCTGTCAATACAACTAATGAAACAGCCTAAATGGTCTTCTGAGTTGGTTGAGGGGCTTTTTCCCCAAAGCTGGTAACGAGATTGAAAGTCAAAGAACAGCAGTAGTAGAAAGGCCAGGATAAGAAATAGAATCCCATTCCCAGTATCTGCCATGGCTACACATAATCAGCAGAGCACAGAGCTGAGTTCCAGTGAGAAGTTGATACTTCCTATTGCCTCTGTGAGGGAGCAAGCTTGTCGTGGGATTATAATTAGCACCACTGATATATGCTTCCCATAGGGCCAGAGAAGAGCTTTCAACTCTTCAAGTCCAAAAGTACAAAAGCCTTTATTTCTCTGCCAAATTCTGGTTTAGTTAGGAAAAAAACGCCATGAATTACAACAATCTTCTTCTGAGACTACCTGATAGTGGGACTGAGACTGTGCCCATAGGAAATAAACGAAAGCATAAGGAAAACAGAGGCACACTCAGGATCATTTCTGTTTAGCAGCATCATCAAACATAGGAAAACAGGGTGGAAATGCCTTCAGAAAAAGTAATTACCAGAGTTCACTCCTGCAAACAGTTTTAGGCATCAACAACTGGGCTCAGGGAGGTCTGTGTTAGCTACACTCCTATAAAAAATTCCCATGGCATCTTTCACTCCTACATGAATAGCTCAGAATTTTTCCTATGACTCAGTTTACCAAATAACTTCAAAGGAGCCCTAACAGCTGCTGGTTGGGAAAGAAAGGTCTCAGCTTGCAGCAGAGACACAACCTCCTGCTCTGCTTTGCCCACGGACAGGAAGGTCACTGTCAGCAGGAGCCTCCAACAGGACAGGCCACAAAACCATTCCTAAAACTTCCCTGGCTCCCTCCACACAGGTAAGGTTTGTACATCCAGTGCTCTTCCTATCAGTACTGCCAAACCACTTCATGACACAACCTTGATATTCCTGCAGCAGCTCAAAATACATTTTCAAAGATGCCAAGCCAAGCAGTTTTACCTATGGGATCATTTCCTGGCTGCTCCAATTAGTCAAAAAAGGCTGAAATGGGTGCTGGGAGGAGGAGGTCAGGAGAAGGGAAAGATGCATGACCCCAGTTGCACTGTCATTTCCTAAAACCTTCTTCCTAGTACTACGGAGCTCTGGATAGAGTTTCTGAAAGGGAGTATTTTCCAAATAACCACATGGATCAGTGAGAACCACACTGCATTTCTCCAACCCTTTGCTGATAACAGTTTCACACTCACTGCGTGGGCTTAATGTTATCCTGAACTTACCCATTTTCAGGCAGAGCCAAGATTTAGGTGGTTTGGTATTTTTTTTCCCCAAAATTCATCAAGATTAGTCCCTGGTGTTCCAGCACATTAAAACATTATCATCAGCAACTCAGAGCTGCTCAGCAAAAATTTTAACATTCCTGGGTGAAAATTGCACAGCAAAGCACTCCAAATGTTTAACAATTGCTCTTATCACCATTCCTAGTTTTTGAAACAGGAAGCAAACAGGAAAGAAGGCTTTTGCAGAGACAAAATAGGAAAAAAAAAAAGTGGTGAGTTAAGAGATTCTTATAATAAAACGTACAGTCTCAACAATATTGGGAAATACAGTCTGTTTCCCCAAGCAAATAGTCTCTAAATCTCCAGCTCAGGATAGTCAGTCTCTTTTTCCACAGATTTCTGCTTTACATCGGTTTAATCCAACAGGCTTGAAAAGCCAACCATTATAAAGATCCAGGTCACCTTCAGGTCACATCACCTAAAAGTTTGAAAGGGCTTTATTTTATAAGCATTAAAGAGAGGAAAGCCTAATTAAGCATGAATACAATCCCTGCTTAAGTAGGCTGGATTGGAACAATTTCTAGTAAGAAGCTCTTTTAAATGTTTATTTAGAAAATCTCCCATGTGAAAAGTAGCAACAACATCAGGAGAGCTGCTCAGCCTCAGAGGCCTCTCTGTTCCAGCCTTTATTTGCTATTGCTCAGCTGCCATAAAGCCCATCTGAGGTAGGAGCAGCAGCAGTGGTTGGCGTTTCCTCACTCTCTAAACAATGCAGGTGTGTGTGCCTGCGCTGCACCACTCACACACTGCATCCTTCTGTAGTAATGAGTCAGCCATTCAGTAAGTGAAAGCTATGAAGTAGGACAACTGCGGGGAAAAAATAGGACACACATTTACATGTAATGACGCTTGGTGAACACGAAAAGCTTTGGAGAGAGATGAGAAATCACAGGTTTTCAGTGCTCTGCATCAGTGTGACCTTCACCAGAAAGGCAAATTACTCACTGTTTTTCAGGAAATACTCAGTAGCCAACAAAAATATTCTAATTAGGGTTTACTAAAGTACAATATGGAAACTAATATTTTGACTGCAATCTTCACAGGACCTACAAATGCAATACTCATTTAGTAAGATCACCAGTGGAAACCATAAGTTTGGAATATTTAAAATTAAGTGTGATGAAAGAGCCATCTTTTGTGAGGCTGGAGCAGATGTGCAAAATCTTTTACAAGCTTTTAAACTAAACTCTACAGTCCTACAAATATGTGGCTCCATTTTTCTATTTGGAACAATAAAAGAAAAATATAAATGCTTTTTCAATGTTTTTTTAATCTAACAGCAATGAGTGTCAACATTCATCATTACTTAAGGAAAACTAAAAACTCTGAAAGATTGTTAGGAGAGGGATTTATTTCAGCTGTTCATTTCCAAATGCCTTTAAGGCAACAATGTACTGTATCAAAGCTGGCTGTTTCACTACTTCAATTTCAAAATATGAAACACACGAAAAAGGAAAATTACTTCAGAAAATAATTGAGAAATGTTACGAAGAACATGTACAATTCACCAGTAGCTTTACTGCTGAACAGACTTGCAGGTACAGTTCTTAATAAGGGAAATGTCTAGATTATCATGGAAGAAAATAGCATCCTATTTTAAGCCTTAGAAAGAAACCGCTATTACATGGTGAACACACAGATGAAATATTGCAATATGAGGCAAGTTTAACAGCCAAAATTTATTAAAGCTTTAGTGCTGAAATTGCCTCTGTTGTCAGAACACAACATTTGGCATCAAGATGAGACACTTGCAAATGGCAAGTATCCATTTAGTATATTGGATGTAATCCTGCTGCTATTGAAGTCAAGGAACGCAACAGCAACAAAACTTCATTTTCTACAAAAGGCTTGGTACCCAGACTATAAAGGCACTGACTCATGGCCATGGAAAGGCGCCCAACACACCCCTGGAAGTTACACAGTTATTCTCCCTGACGCAGCGCTAGTGGCCGAAGCTAAAGAAGGAGACAAAATGAAGCTGACTGGGCTTGTTCTTCCAATTTCAAACCTATCAGGTGAGATGCCATTGGAAGGCACCTGCAATATGTATTTTTTGGACTTTCAAAATGAAAAGGACTCCATGAACATCAGTCTATAGAATTAATTGTATTTAAGTGCACATTCCAACAAAACTCAGGCTGCCTCAGACTTCCACATTTAAGCAGGAAAACAACTTTTGCAAACACAGAAAGGCATCGTTTTCCTCTTCCAATTATGACTGGAAATAAATACACAGAAAGAAAACCTCAGTGAACAATTTCTTTGTTGCAATGCAAAAACATAGAGATTTTGTTCCAGCTCAGATGTACTAAGTCCAGTAAGAACTTCTGAGCTCTTCTGACTTGAATGAAGCATGCTGAGCCTGCGAGCCTATCAGATAATTTGGCAGTTGGCTCCCTAACAATCTAAAAACCCATTTATGGGGGGCTGACATACTCTTACTAAGCAAAAAGTGCAAATCCTCAAAAGTCCATTTTCAATAGTAGCTTAATCCTTTCTTAGGTTTCTAGAGAATTCGGTAAGAACACAGTAGTCTCAGGTTTTGTTTTCAGTTTTGGTTTTTTCAGTTTCACCTTCAGCCTCAGGAAACAGAAACTCAGCCTCTGCCAAGTACAGCCCTTGATTCAATGCTATGAAGTTTACACTTACCCAGTCTGTTGTACTAAATTTAAATTAACAGAAACTGCTTAGAACAATACACAAGCAAACTATTCATTAGACACAAGCTTTGGTCTTCTATGTGATATTTCACCATGTCTACAGAGCTTTTCCTGAAATTCTTCACCTTTTCCTTAGCTGTTTTTTCAGAAGACTGGCTATTTTCAGCACTAACAGAAGGTTTACATAACTACTAGTTCAGTTGCCACGTTAAAGTTGCACCTAAGCTCAGCCTAAGCCATCTTCATATGAGTGCTTTTAGAAGCTATGATCTACAGAAAAAAAAATACAAACCCAAGTTTAAAACAACTCTTGCAACACTAAACAACATTATAAAATCTTAATATATACTGCTGACAAAAGAATTTTAAAAAATTTCATGGCTGCCTTTGCTTTAGAACAGGCCTAGTTCTCCAAATATTCGTTTGGGATAAAGGATTTTATAGATCTACATCTTTTGAAGATACCACTTTGAGGTGGAATGAAGAACAAAACTGAAAAGCATTCATTTAATGACAATCTACTTTCTTCTAACTATAATTTAACAAAGTAAAATACAGTTTTCAAGCCCCACAGAAACCCTTCAACCCTTATTTCTTAGAAGGACATCATTTACACACCTCTTCAGAAACAAGGATTTATTCCTATGGCTTATTTTGAATCAGGAAAGTTCAAGTCAGGGACAGCATCACCCACCAATAAACAAGCTATTCAGACACCAGGGACATAAGATGAAGTATCTGAAATGACAGAATAGTCCACTTACATCAAATAAGAAACCAAGTGTCTGTTAATGGCTTCCTGTATTTTGTTATCCCACACTGGCTCTGCATAAACCATCTGTGCTACACACACTTCAAGCCATCTTTCAGCTATCAACAGGGCTTCTGCAGTAAAACAAACAATTGCTAATAGATGTATCTTAGAGACAGATTTTAAATCAAAAGGCATGGTGCTCCAGCATTCTGTTATTAAGAAAAGATCAGAACAAAACAGCAGAGAATTAGCACAACTGTTAGTAACAGAATACAGGGATGAAAGACGGGGCTATCGCACTCCCTCAGACGAGATGACACAAGAAGAGTCTGGATTGCAAAAGTTCTTCCAAGGGATCATTCTAAAAGAATCTTGTGACTTTTTCTTTTCCAACCAGAATCATGCAAACCAAAGGAAAGAACACAAAACACTATTGTCATTTGCACTAACAAAAAAGCATAATAAGGAAACAAGCTACTAACGAAACATAATCTGGTCTGCTGGGGAGTATTAGGAGTTGCACAACTTCTCACAGGACTTGGCACACCCATCCTTCAGCTATTGAAACAGGTAACAAGCATCCCACTTGCCAGGAAATAAACCTCTTTAGTCTTACTTATAAGAGGAGTTGCACCAATTGAGAGCCACAGCCTGCTGGATTCACAAGGCCTCCTAGACAATTTCTCATAGGTAACTTCTGTTCAGAGAAAAACTGGAATGTCAATAAATGTGAGCTCCTCAGACAAAAAATAAACCACTTCTTAGTGTGAATTATTTACATGAAGAATACTTAATAAGACAGTCTGTAAATTAGTGTATACCCCATGGTGAACCTGTAGTTATTGCCATTCAGGCTAAGGGAATGCAACAGATGCAAGGAACCAGGAAGCAATCCACAATGCAGGAATCAGAGTAAGGGACATAAGGAAACCCTCTCTCCATTTAAAGCAAGCTTCCCACTAGAGTACCTGCTGCTGAGGTATCTCCGGCCTCCTCTCCAGCATCCCTGCTCTCAGCTAAAGCAGGAATCAGAAATGACAGCCAGTTCTCTGATTCCCACTACTGCTTGGTCATACTATAATGAAACCCGGTCTTCAAAGTGGAAAATAACAGCAAACAGGACATTATAGAATTTGGATTATTAGTGCATGCTCAAAGACAGTGCTTATGGAAGCACTGTGCATGTGTCCTAGGCATCCCAAAAGAATTAATCTGACACCCAAGTGACGGCAGGGCTTGTCCTGCTGAGTGCCACGGCTCCCCAGAGCCGTGAAACGGGGCTGGGGCTGCGGGGGCTGCGGTTCGCTCGGCCGCACGGCAGGACCCGGAGGCAAACGCAGCCCATTCACGTGTAACTTCATCACCGCCACCGAAACGCGGCAGCCAGAGCCCATCGCTGCTCCACAGGCTGCAACAGCCCGCGGAAAGCAGGACTGCAGTGACCCACAGGACGCGAGCAGCGCGAACCCCGCACGGCCGCCCCCGCAGAGCCCCGGCGGTCCCTCCGGGGGTGCTGCCGGCTGCCCCCGGGAACCCCGCGGACAGAGAGGGGGCGAAGGAGCCGGACGAGCAGCGGCACCGCCGCACCCCACCGAGGGGCTCCGGGGCGCTGCAACCCGCGCCGCGGGGTCGCGGCCCCGCTGCCTCCCGCACGGCTTCCCCTCGCCCCCAGCGCACCCCGCAGTGCCTCCCGCCACCCCGGCCCCGCTGCCGCGGGCTCAGCTCAGGCCCCCGCCNACCCCCGGCGCCCCCCGTTACCGGCTCCCTCCATTCCCTCCCCCGCCCCGGCCGCTCCCGCCTGCCCCCGCGGCCCGGCCTGCCCCGCTCACCGTGTGCGAGTGCAGGCTCTGGCTCGCCTCGATCTGCGCTGTCAGCGGCACCGTGTCGTCCAGCAGAACCTTGCCGGCCGGCGGCTTCTCCATGAAGGCCATAGCGGAGCTGGGAGCGGAGAACCGGCGCCGCCAACCCGCTTCCCGGGGCAGCTCCCGGCGCGGCCGCCGCTGTCAACACGGCAGCGCCGCCGCCGCCGCGGGGCCTTAGCGCCGCCGCTGCCGCCGCCCGCCGCAAGGGGGCGCCGCGGCCGCCGCTCCGCGCGGGTCCCGCCCCGGGAGCGCGGGACAGGGAGGGACGGGGACACGGAGGGATGGGGACACGGCGGGATGGGGGACAAAGCGGGTATGGGGACACGGCGGGGATGGGGGACACGGAGAGATGGGGACAATGCGGGGATGGGGACACGGCGGGGACAGAGGACACGGCTGGGATAGGGGACACGGCCGGGATGGGGACACGGAGAGATGGGGGACACGGCGGGGATAGGGAACACGGAGAGATGGGGAACGCGAGGTTCGTCTCCGCGGGCAATAGCGGGGAAAGGGGCTGGAGGGAGATCATGAGTGCAGGCGAGTCGCCCCGCACTCAAGTCGCCCCACCCAAGCCTTCCGTGTCCGGTGCCGGTAGCACCGACAGCACTAATAGCAGCTGCAGCCCCGGGGGAATCAGCCCCGAGACACTGCTGGTCCAACCAAAGAGAGCAGGAAAATTATAAGGGCACTTGCTGCTCTTTACGTCTCAGGGTGTTTTGTATTAATAAAATAATCAGAATATCCTGTATATTTTACTCAATTTCTAAAATTTAGGGTTGGAGTTGATCTTTTGTGGGGTTTTGGTTTCTGGTTTGGTTGTTTTTCAAAACACATATTTAAAGTTGTTAACAATTGAATTCCTCAATGTGACTTTGATTGCAGCAGCATAAGCTATTTGCATAGGACTTAGTGCTTGAGAACCAACAAGTTGGGCACCTGTCTGCATTTCCTCTTTTTACACCATACACAGGAATTACTCTCACTTAAGATGTTGTAATACTGCAGAGCTGGAGTCTGTCATACGCCTGGAGCAGGTGTCGTGGACAGCTTAATCTCTCTGTCTTGCAGCTCCATGATGAGAGGAAAATGGGCTGTGTGGCTGTGGTTCAGCAGCCAGGCTGGAACAGCAACCCCAACTCTCTGAACTACTCCTGCAGTGAGCCAGGAGGTCAGGAACAGATCTGATCCATTTTGTTAATAGGCCTTAACAAGACAACTTCCCACCTGGAGAGGCAGGTGAACAGGGAGCAGGGTAAGGAGGGGGCCTGCTACGATCAAGTGGTTTATCCAGCAAAAGCCAGTGACAGGCAGTGACCTGAGGCAGAAGGAAAGGAAACATAAAGTGAAATAGCTCCTACAGACAAGAGAGAAGGAAAACTCCTCCTAACTACTGCTTCCAGGTTGCAAACAGGCCAAACTCCAAGCTTTGGAAAGAGAAGGCATGGAGTCAAACACCTGAAACATTACCCCTCCCTCTGCTCCAGTGTGACTAACCCGGGGGTCAGAGTGCAGCGCACTATGGCAGGGCAGCTGTTTCACCAGAAGCTTTCATCACAGGTTGAGGAGAAACTCTCTTTTCTCAGCAGACAACTTCTGAGGTTATTTGCAGTCAAGGAAGTTTCAAATGCATTTCTGCTGCAGAGAAGATGGGAGGATAATAGACACTGCCAGAAAGTTCTATGAGCCACCAACTGGAGACCCTACTCCTGATGGCCTCAATCCTTCCTAAAAGAAGTTCTTAAGTGTATAACAATCTTATGCCAGTACTAAAATAATTTAACCCAGATGATTTACTAATGAATTTGCCAGAAGTCTACTCTACCAAGGTACTTACAGTGGACAAAGGGAAATCCATGTTCACACACTCAGAGAGAGAAGCCATACAGTTAGTACTCAAATTATCTGCCCTTGCTTGTCTTGCCCTCAGGAGCACAAATACAGTAAGTACAAGTTGTGACAATATATATATGTATTTTTTAAGCCTCCTTCACTCTCTTTGTGGAGGCAAGTTTCAGAAGAAACACCAGCTGGAGCTGCCATGCAGATTACAACACATCTTGCAGTACATGTGTCAGCACCTCCTCTTCTGCTCCACTTTTCACCACAGCACTGTCCCCTGCCCTGGTGCTTGCTGGCAAATACAGCTGCTTTGTACAGAAGGAACAAGTTTCAACTGAACTTTGCTGGTGTGGACTGCAATTCTACCAGAAAGAACAGCCTCAGTGTGAGCCCCATCAGTCCAAACTTCCCACTGTGGCAGCACAAAGGCTTGTCTGAACGTGCCACTTTGTCACAGCAAGTGCCTGGTTCACCTTGGCAGAGAAACCCATCACGGTATAAAAAGGAAAAGCTCTAATTTTAATGCAGTTCTAGTAAGGTTAAGTTTGTGCACTTTCAGACATTCTGAAAGGCTTTTATTGCAAATGTACTGGTTTTAGTGATGTCACATAAAAAGAGACTCCAAACCAAGTTGTACATGATGAACAGCTCTAACCCTCTGGCACCATGACTTTCACCATCCCTTCCATAACAGTTTTCCCACTTTCTCTGACCTGACACGATACAGAAATGTGTGCAACAGAACCCTTCAGTCGTTTCACTTCTGCTGCAGCTGTGACTTCTTCACCAACATACAAAGGAGCTGGAAAACGAATCTCCTGGGAAAGAAATATACATCCTTGACCAGGCATTTTGGTACCCAGAACTGCAGAAATAAGTCCATTGATCAGAACTCCATGGACAACAGTTCTCCCAAACCTAGATTTCTTTGCAAACTCTTCATTTAAATGCAAAGGATTTGTGTCGCCTGTTAAATAAGAAAAAGTAACTACATCATTCTGTGTAAAAGCTTTGCTGAGTTCAGCTTTGTCTCCAACTTTTATGTGTAAGTTCTGAAATACAGGATGTCCAAGCAGTGAGTTGAAAAACGTTGGCTTTGTCAGGGCTCCTTGTTGGAAAATCCCTCCAGAAATTCCACGCCTGAAGGGCCACAACATTTCCAGGAACTTCTCCTGCGTGCAGCTGAACCAACAACTGCATTCAGTCCAAGACTAATTCTCTGCTGTTGCCGGATAACGCAAGTAGAAATGGAGATGCCTGGTTTGGGGAAAGAAAAAACAAGTAAGAACTGAACAACTGAAGCCTTAAAAAAACCCACCATCAAATGCTCTCCAAGTTGGAAATACTTCAATTTTCCTTTCACATGACAGGTTTAAAACTTAGAGCTATGTCTGAGCAGACTTTTGTCTAGCCATGGCTTCAGAAACAAAGAATTCTCAGAACTCATTTTATTAAGCAGCATCCTCTGGAAAAAAATAAGCTCTGGAAGTGCATGTTCATCATGCATTGTTAAACAAGGTCAGTTGACAGTAACCATTAGAAAGGCAGAAAGTGGAGTAGGGAAAGTAAGACCTGGACCAAGATGTGGGTCATGAACAACACTTGCCAGAAATTATTTTCTTGCAGATGTATAAATGACATCAGGACTTGTCACTCGGCTGAACCATGAAGTTATGAGACAGCCACTACTGTCACATTGTACAAGACTCATTTTAAGATGAGAACTGCTCAAACACGGGCCCACACACCTGCACTGAAAGGCACTTCATTCCCAAAGCAAGGCATTTCTGCATCTAGGCCATCTTTCTATGAAAAGGCAGTAGGCTTGGGCAGCCTGCCAAGCTCAGAGCCAGAGCTGACACCTGGGGAAGCACCCAGCCCCACAGGGCTTTACCTGCAGCACCCGGAAGGCACACCTCCTGCTCTGGTAGAAGCCCAGCAAGGTTAGAGCACTCCACAGCTTGACAAGGCCACTAGATAAAAAGAAAACAAATCTATTAATAAAATTTGGGGGTTTCTGTTTTTCCTGCAGCACAGACATCTCAAATAGAAAGTATGTTATGCAAAGAGTAACAAACCCTTTACAGTTTAACAGCAGAGTTCTAGTAGCAAAACTGCATCTTGAAGGATTATTGCAGTGGCTGCAGTCTCTTCTCTTTGACACAGAGGTGTGTATGGCAACCTCAAGCTCACTTTACCAGAACTGTTCTTGTTCTCAGTGTGCATTTAAGCTCCTTCTTCACCCAAATCACCTGCAGTTATCATCACCATTTAGAGTAACTGTTCTCATCTTTACTACAGAAAGAGATTTAAAGTCACTGCCTCAGTAATGCCTACTTCCTGTCTTAAAACCATTAAAATAGTTCTGGTTTAAAGCAGGAATAATGTACTGATGCACCAAGTTACCAAGCCTCAGTGATTATTTTCTGCATGCTGTATGCAAAGATCTGCAAGTTAGGCTTAATTCTACAAAGGCCATTCTTAGTTTAAGAGTTCTATTTTCTTATGAAAAATATTTTCATGGCATGGGAGCACAGATTGACTGCACCTTACCTGCTAATTACTCTTAATATGGCAGACAGAGTTTTTTCCTCATATGTTAAGACATCAAAAGGCAAAGCTGCTCCAGCCTATGAAAAAAAAAAAAAACAAAACAGTTATTTAGTATCACCCTATGTTCTTATCGTGGTTTGTAAGTAACTGATTTCAGCCCCAGCAGGTTACATCATTAAAAGTGTTATAGATACGCTCTAATCTCACACAAGTGTTTCAGTTACAACATCACTAGATTTTAAACAGCACCCTTCCTCTCAGAGTTCTTTAGAAACCACTTTTATTTACACATTTCAGACAGAGAAACAGACCAAGAGGTGATGTGATCTGCTTGAAGTCAGCCAGCAATAAACAGAGCAAAACCAGTGCTGCGGACTTTCCCATCCAAAAAGCTGTTCCCTTCCCACAGTTCTCTTTTAAAAGCCTCACTACAGCAAAAGCATCAATACCCCAAATTCTAAAACAATTCTCAAAGAACGGTTGAGTCCATCCAGCTCTAGCCCCGCTGCCACGGTCGGAGACACCTTCCACTAGAGCAGGCTCCAAGCCCGGTCCAACGCGACCTTGAGCACTGCTAGGGCCGGCCGGAGCCGCCTGGCTGCGGGCACCGCACCGAACCGCACGGCTTCACCGGGAGCGAGTCAGGACGGGGCTGGCGAGCGGGGAACGGGCGGCCCGGCCCGGCCCGGCCCATGCACCCTCCCCGCCCGCCCCGGCCCCGCTCGGTCCCTGCTCCTCAGCCGCAGCGGCTGCTCCAGGGGAAAACTGCCCGCTCCGCAAGGTTCTCCCGGCCAGCCCGGAGCCGCCAGCCGAGGACACACCGCGGTGCCGGTCCCACCTCTCCGTGCAGCTCCCTCAGCGCGGTCACCACCAGCTGCTTGAACTGCGCGGCGTTCGGCCGGGCCCCGCCGTCGGGCAGCTCCCTGCGGGAAGGAGAGCACAGGGGTCAGGAGGGTTCTGAGGGAGGCTCGGGGGTCCCGGCTCGGGGGTCCCGCCTCGCGGGGGTGCCGCTCACAGGCGCACGCGCAGATAGTGATGCTCGGCCGCGCACCGCAGCACGCGCCGCTCGAACGCGGCCGCCGCCATTCCCCGCCCCGCCGGGCCGCGCGCGCCGCCCGCCCCTTCTACGGCGGCCGCGCGGGGTCAGTGTCGCCATGGAAACCGCGCGGCGCCTCCCGTGTCGCCATGGCCCGGCCCGGGCCCGCAGCACCGAGCCAGAATACACGAGCGCAGCCCTGCGGACGGAGGAGAGCCAGAGCAGTGTCTGAGGCTGAGACGAATCTCTGGGAAGCGGCGGGAACAGACGGAGTGCGGCACGCGAGCCTTTACCAACACGGAGCGCCGCGCCACAACCGCTCCTGCGCTGCTCCCCAAGCGAAGGGGCTGCGCCCGATGCAGCCCCGGGTAAAGGCGGCGCCTGGCACCGCGTTACACACACTGAGGAGACTCTGCTGCCCCAGCCTCAGCTTTGTAGGGACAGACAGCTGAAACGAATTGGAGAAGTGCACAGAACGAGCCCGGCAGCCTGTCTTTGCACCCACCAGTCAACAGTGATTGAGATGGTAAAATAACACAATTTTAGTATCTTGAACCTGCTCTAAAGATTGGCATGAAATGTATCCTTACCACAGAAAGAGCAGAAAGGATGGAAGCACGTTTGCTCTGCTGAAATAATTAACCATTATCCTCAAAAGAATTTTACAGAATCTTCCTTCTTTTACCAGGTTTATCCAGGAATTCGCATCGAGCCCAGCCGGGTAAGGCTGCAGAGCAGCCCAAGGAACATCCCACATGCTCCAGGCAAGGCCCAGCTCACACCTCTTGCCTGCACCTTCACACAGCCCAGTCTGTGCAAAGGTCCTGCATGATTCCAGCGGCTTATTTCTCATGCTCAGCACCACAATCCACCTGAGCTCCGCTCCTGGGCTGCCTTAAAAATGGTACATCAACTGCCAAATGTTCAGAAACATTTCATGTTCAGCAAAAGCAAATATAATTTCACGTGTACCAAAGTAATTTTCAGATTGTTAGTTAGGTTAAAGAAAAGGCAGTTTGCCACATAAAATTCAGGAGCTCTTAAGTGTAGGCTAACAAGATACCTTCAGGAATACTGTGTTTCTCCTGGGAACTGAGAACCAGTTTGTGTAGTGCTCAGTACATCAGTTCCACAATAATTTGGCAGACTTACCAGAGCAGCCAGTTTTACTGGGACCAACACTACCTACACAAGTCTGTATTACTTTTAAGATATTAGTAAAATTTCATCACTGAGCAGCAAAACTTGGAGGTCAGGTGCTGTATAAAATCTATTTTTGTTACTGCTCTCCGTGAGACTCTGGCAAGAGGAACTCACTCAGGCATTCCCAGTGTATCCGGGAGCTGCTGGAAGGCTGGGGTTGTGTCAGCTGCAGCGAGTCAATAACGAGCACACACAGGACTGTAAGGAAGGCTGGACACAACAGGTCAGTTTTTTATTAACCAAAAGTGAAGCTGAACCCCAGAGTGGTTTAACTTGTTAAAACCATATGTTTATATGGCAGATTTTTTTTCTTTCATGTTCAACACTACAGTGCAAGAACCAAACTTTGCAGCTGTTCATCCTTTGAGAATCAAGTAGTAAAATGAATTAAAATAAGGGTCCCTCAATGAATCAATTAAAAAAAACCCATTTAACTCAAAAGAACAGACCAATTTTAAGAACTGTCTTATTAAATTCTCCCAAGTGAAAGACCTTTAAAAGCACTTGGAGCCTTGAGGTAGCAACTTTATGCAGAATTTAATTCCCCTCCTGCCCCACAGAGGAAAATTAGTAGCGCATTATTAGCTCCAGCCAGCTAAGCTGTGTTGAGTGTCTCCTGTGAGGTGACCTTCTCTTGCCTCTTGAAAGAGCAGTGTAGTGCTGCAGAGCGCCAGGAGGAAATCCACAGGGAAGGCCTCTTGAAATAAAATTTATGGTTTGAAAAAAGTTAAAATGATCAGCAACGACTGTAACAACAAAAATTATCTGAAGTGAAAAAACCCAACGTGTATTTTGGCAAGACTAGTTTACAAATACAAGTCAAGAACAAGAGTCTGCTTTCAGCAAAAGAAAGAAAGAATGGAAGTGACATTCAAAGGGGTTTCAGGGTTTTTTTGCCCTCTGTGCAAAATTGCACTTTGTTTTCAAAGTTTTATTTTAAGTTTTGCACTTTTGTTTCTAAGAAGGAAGCACTTCCACACTTTTTTGTTTTACATTGTCGAACCTGTGCTGTGACATTAGACAGAAATACCAAGTGCCAGGATATTTAACCACTGAAAGCTCCTCTCACTGACTTCACAACAATCACAAGCAGGGAATCACAAATGGGAGATGTCTCCCTCTAAGCCTCGAAAACATGATCCTCTGTGCCCACTTTGCTGCTGCATTCTTTTATCAAAACCTAAATCTCTCTTCAGTGCCAATTTCAGAGAGTCAGTGGCAGATTTACTGAACACTGAGCAGTAACAAAACACCTGGGCTTACTCCATGGCAACAGCTGCAATGAGCAGAGTGCAAAGGAAGGAGCTGAGATACAGGGATGGGGCAGATGGTCACAAACAGGTGCTGTACTTGCTCCCTGGACTCAGTATCAGCACTTGCACATCACCCACTTTTGCTCACTGCTGGTGCTCTAACCAGACTCCTGGCAATATTGAGTATCTTACTAAAGCAGCTTTCTTTCCACTACCTTCATGCTCCAAAACTGTACAAACAGGTTGGTTAAACTAGACCAAACTAATCAGGCACATGGCACACATTATAGTTCTTAAATGGATGAGCCTTCTTAGCAGCTCATTCTCTTTCAGCTCAAAGCCAGCTGCCTCTGCACCACAGAATGATGCTGCACAGACCCTGGATGCAGGATGGCATTGCCCAGTATGCCATTGGTCCAGGGAGCCCAGAGAAAGGTAAAACTTCAAAAGCTTGTTCTTGTTCACGTGGGATCGCAGTATTTTGATTTTATATTCTTTTCCTTTGACTTTTAGAAACCATCAAATTCTGCCTTCGAGGCAGAAATATCTCAAGAATCTGACATCAGCCTTGCCTGGGTTTCAGTTAAGCTTTGGAACAACTGCCTGTGTTTGCCTGTGCTGAGGTTACAGTCCTGTCCTGCACAGAACAAAAGGCATTACAGAATCCATCTGTAAGGCAGCTCAACCTGCCAGGCTTCTCTGGATAAAGGAGAGGATATTCTGCCTGGGAGCAACAAAGGCCAGCTGGTGATTATTCACAGCAAGTTTCTCTTTAGCTCACATGACAGTTTAGGCAGCACAGAAATTCAGGCTGGTTCAGAGACCAGTTCCTGTTTGGTTCACAGGACAGTCATGAGCTGGCTTCAGAAATTCTCTCTGTCATGGAGCCCAAAGTATCTTAAAGTTATACCTGCTATCACTGCAAGGAGCTGATGAGTGGGTTTTTTTCTTTTTTTTTTTCTTGTTGAAACCAACAAGAAGATTTGGGTTTTGTTTGGTATTTAAATTCTGTGATGAAAACAATTATTCTTCTCTTTGGTGTTAAACCTTGGAAGCATGAGTGAAAAATACCTGCTGCTTCTTTGGCTGTCATTTATGACAAAGAGACAGCCCAGGAAAGCAGTGAAATTCACTGTTCTAAAATACATGCAGTTAGAACAGCCATTAGACATCACGACCAGAACTTTAATAATATGGAAACACCAAGTTCAGTGGTGTCCATTACAAATCATTTGCATTATATAAAAATATGACTGCAATTACAGTAACTGGACAACAGTCATTCAAATTTATCAACTTTCCATCTTACTCATATTGCAGGAAATGGGAGGAGCTCATCCACTATGGGGAAAAAACTGTCCAGAAATCAACTTAGAGTTGCTGCTAAGCATCTCATGCCTTAGAGAAATGTCCACTGTGATAACTAAAAGCAGGAATTCAAGATTAGCATCCTTCCATTCTTGCTTACATGGCCATGAATAAAAAGAGCAAGTTCTGTTACACTAGTATTCACTATTAAAATTTTATAACCCCATAAAACACCAATATGTTTTGCATGAGCTGTGGAAGAATGCAAACTCAAAGGGTCACTAGATTTATTACCTCCAAATTCAATGTCTTAATATATATAGTCAGTTTGAACACCATAAAAATGTCCTTCTCATGGTCTGATTCTTATTTAGATAATACCCTGATAAAATCTCAGCCATATGCCAATTAAGGTCCTTAAAGCTATAGAAACAGAATCTACCTAATAAATGCTGCAAATTTAACAGGTATTTTATATAAACATCATTAGCTTAGTTATCACCTAAACCAAAAGACTCCTCAAACACACCAACTGCGCAGTTAGCAAAGACATTTGCTTTACAAAGTCAAATGTTGCCAACTTTTGAAAAGTTTAGCAAATCAATGTGGTATTTGGAAGCATTCAAGTGTCTAATGAAGTTAAAATACTGTGAAATGTTAGGACTAGGGGAAGCTCCTGTAAACAAGTACAGAAGTAGTCTTCATTTAAATTACAAAACATTCACCTCCTTAAAAAGCTTTAAAACTGACCCAGTCAACAACTGCACCCTGGGAAATGTAGCAGTATAAAGGATCTTTGTAAGTAAGAGAAGGTCATATATTGTTATCTCACCACCATAAAATGTACTCAGTGTCAGGAACGAGGAGCAAATTTGGGGAGATGACAATTATGACACTTTCAGGCCATTTGATCTGAACCACTGCACTTTGTTGGACAGCATAGAGTAAACCAATTTTCTTTGCTGCTCAGAAAACACTTAAAATATGTTTTCTGCATCTGGTTGCTAAGCAGACTCTCCCATGTCCCCAGCTCAGTTTACTTGGTTTAAAGAGTTCTCTATATTTTTTACCTGCTGCTTTCAGCAGGTGAACCAAAACTTCAGTGCCATCTTATTCACTGGCTCCATTGATACTTTAACTTCAAACCCAGATGCTACAATTAAAAGCAAATTTGACATCGTGTAAGGAAAGCATCAGATGAAAGTAATCAGCCCATAAAAGGCTTGTATTCCACAGGCTGCCTCTGCAGAACAGGCAACCTCCCACTACAGAATCTGATGGGACAATTTACCCCAACAGTGACACCCAGAAGGAAGGAGGCTTCAATGTCTTGCACACTTTGGGTTTCATATCAGGCACTTGAACTGCTGGACAGACGCCATTCTGAACCAAGTAAGTGAACATAGGGTTAGAATCATCTTTAATCTAGGTCTAATAATGAAGTATCAGCAGCAAAGTGGAGGCAGGGAGGAGTGAGCAATCCATCTGTGCTGAGACTTGTTTATGGTTTCTAAAATGCCCAAGAAAACAGCAGCAGTAACTGTTCCGTAGTGTCCGTTGTCCTTGTGAGTTGTGTTGCTGATAGGAGGCTTTTCTGTGTCTTGAACTAAGAAGGCATTGAGGTACCCTGTGCCTAATTCCCTGGATCCATCAGGTCCATGCTAGAGCCAAACATTGCCACCAGCTGCTCCTCGTAATGTGTTATATTCCTCTTCATAATGTCCATGCAGGGTCCAAGCAACCTCTCAAATGCTTGCACATCCATGACTGTAATGGAACAGAGGTGAAACAAGACTGTTTGTCAAAAAGGACACCAAATACCAATCTGGTCTTTGAACTCAGAACACAGACCTTCAGATCAACCCACTTAGGGCTGAGGCTTCAAAAGTAACCACAGAAACAGAAATCATGTTTCCAATTTCTCTCTGTACTGTTATTTGGTGAAGCAAGATGAATGAAATATAAACCTGATCTCAAGGATAAACACAGAAAGTACACCCGCACAGTGGTATTAAAAGATGACCTGAAGGCTATGTGTGACAAACCAGTACAGGCCACACACAGAGAAAATAGAAAATCGGCCATGAGGAAGCAGCAGTGCTTCTCCAGCTTCCACCTGGAGCTCCCCTCCAGCCCATGCTTCCAGCTTCTGGAATGACTGCCAGTTACCAAAATGTTGCTGGGTTTTGAATGACTGCTTGCTCAAGCATGGCCCATGAGACAAGCAAAGAACAGAAAAGGATGACTAGAAACACAGACCATGTGCTTACCTAAACATTTGACCTCCCCAACAGCATAGGCAGAGGCTGCTCTGGGTTTGTTGGTGACAAGTGCAAGCTCTCCAAAGTACTGCCCTCTGTGACACCGGGCAATCTCCACTTCTTGATTAGCTTCTTTACTCGTCATGGTCTGTCAAACAGTGCAGTTTCATTATTTGCACACAGCTCTGTCCTTGTACAAACCTACAGTTAACAATCCCAGACACTTTACACCTGTGCAACAGGTCCTTGGTTTCAGGCCTTTAAACTAGCAACCCCAAGTCATGGTAGAACAACTCATCACCATGTCCAGCTGGAAGTTTGGTAAGAAAAATGTGTGCCAGCCCACAAGTTTTGAGACAGGCAGGTATCTACTGCTACAGCTTTGGGAACTGCTGTTATGTAGCCTAACACAGGCTTTATCATTCACCATATGCTGCTCCCCTGGCTGCTTCAGACTGTACAGAGACCCATGCAAATGCCAACAGCTAGTGTGTCACTAAAGATAACAGACCCCACATTTTGTAATGTGCAGTCTTCTACAATCATGGAAGAAAAGTTTTATCTCCACCCTTATGGCCAGGGAAAGTGTATCAGTGTGGGAAGGGAGGGGATGGGTTGAGCTGCAGGCTCTCTCAGTCCCTCACATATCAGATTAGTTTGTAGAGTAGCAGGCAGAAGCAAAAGACCTTGGCACTTTAGTAAAATGGCTTCTGGCTGCTTCAGAACAGGTATGGGAGTTTATAACCTACATCATATGAATAATGATGATCAACATCATAAAATAATGTTTTAAAGTAACTCAGGGTGGACTTTTTTACATCTCTTGTATTAATCAGTCAAATCAGGGATTGATTAATACAAAGCCTCATCACTCAATTTGAACTCACCTTGCTTTTAATCAAGATTTTTACTTCTCCGGATTCTACAATGTAAAAACAGTCTGCTTTGTCACCCTGTGAAGAAGAAAAACTAAAATAAATTCTTTTTTACTTGACTGTGAAAGTATGTATAAATGGTATTAATGCATTCACTTTGAACTAGGCCTTCTGCAGAAATCTGCTAGAATTGACAAACACTCAGATTCTTAACATTAAAAGGTGACTGGTTGGGTAACACACCAGAGGAGCCCACAGGGAAGGAAGGATTAGTGCACATCATTCAGTAAGGGGGCAGGAGGAAAGGAAAACACAAAGGAGATTGATGATATATAGCAAAATCCCTTAAATGAAAATCTTCTGATCCTGATGGACTTAGCTAATAGTTAGTGAAACTAAGCAGAACCTAGAATTTTCAGAAGCAAATTTCAATACAACAGGGATTTAGTGACTGTTCCTTTCAGCAGGAAGAAGGTTGCCATTCAACTCCCCGTGGCCCTGCTTGAACAGAGGGGTTGGACAAGGGGACTTCCAGGGGTCCCTTCCAACCTCAACCATTCTGTTGTTCTGTGAGAGATTCTAGAACATTTTTCATCTCTCTCTCAACCCCATCACGTTTAAAATCTTCAAGTGATCCCAGTTTATATCTGCTCTGGAGAGCTTCACCAGCACTTTATAATTTTAAAGTTTTATCTGTGACAGAAAGGACCTTTCCTGTCTATATTTGCCCCTGTGGGCCTGGCGTAGGGCTGGAGTCAGAGTGGAGATGTGCAACATGCCTCCTGCTACAAACCAAAAGCAAAAGGACTAAAGGCTTCAGGAGACAAAGGCTGGAAAAGGAACTGATAAGGGAATGAGAGCAGCTCACCAGAAAAACCTGAAACAAAGTGAGGAGAGAGAAAATTAAGTCAGGTGGTCAAGGAGATGAATGTGAAGGGAAGGATGGAGAGAGACAGTTGTAACTTGAGTATGAAACATGGGCTGGGAGAAGATGATGTAAGTTTAAACATGGAGTTACAGAAGAAATTAGACCTTTAGCTAAGCTTCCTGGGGATGGTCATAAGCCATCTAGTGCAAACTTTTCATTCACCACTGCCAACCATCACAGCATGAAGTAATGCTCTGTGCTAACTTCTGAAAGAGTAACTGCTGAAAGAACACTATTTTTAAAAATAATGGAAACAAACTGAGTGGGAGACACCCTCATAACACTACTAACAACTTTCAAGTGCTTTAAAGCTTACTGCCCTTAACTGAAGGGTCAAATTCCAGAAAGGTAATTAGAATTTTAAATTACTCACAAGGGAAAAGAGGTTCCTGGTACTGAAGCAACTGCTTTAATGTCAGAGTTATCATATCTTTTGCAAGCACAGAATTTCATCATCTCTAGCCTACCATCACCCAGACCTATCCAAACTATTAATCCTCCTTTTAAGGATAATTACATCCTTGTCCTTAATTCAGTTATTAAAAAAGAATAAAATCAACTGTGTAAGTGGATCACTGATGGTATGAATTCCCAGTTTTGATACTGATTTACAAGCTCTGATTTTGCCAAGAGTTCAGTTTTCTCAGGGTCTTAAGCAAAAAGAGTTTCAACTTTAAAAACTGAGGGTATTTTTGGAGTGAAGTCATTTGACAGTTATCACCAAACTTGTTTCCTATATTCAGTTATGTGACAATCAAAATAATTAAGATCAATTATTCAAGACACTATCAAGGAGTAGTGTTCTGTCTACACAACAAGAACAACACTGTAACCAAAAACCTGCAGTTTCAGGTAAGCCCTTCTTGCATTAACTTCTACTTGAACTAGAGCACTTGTACAACACAGCAACCCACAGCTAATTTTGATGCAAAATTCCAGTGTATGCAACTGTTCCAAAAAGTTATTTCTGTCACAGCCAAAAGAAAAATCAAACAGCTACAGCTTGAGTTCATCCAGCTTCATGTTCTACCACCCTGGCCTTGATCTACTGCAGCAGACATAACATTCCCCAATCACTAAAGGACTCAAGTGAAACCAGACCACTGAAATACCTCAGGAAAGCACAAGAAAAAACAATGGTTTCAATTAACCCTGACAGTTTCTTAGAACACTTAGAGCACAGTTTCTTAATGACTCCCTGTTTAATCTGGTCATAGGGGCCTAGGAAAACTCTGCATGGGGCATTTCATGGAAAACTGCTTCATTTAATTTCAGTTTCTGAAGGCACACTCATCTTCAGTCCTTGCAAAGACTACTTATAAAGCATACATGAGAGAAGAAATACCAAGAAGCTAAAGTAATAGAATAAATTTGCAGCAAAATACATACTGTCTATTCCCCAAACACTCAAGAAGTGGTTAAATAAATTTGAAATATTAAAAGAATAAATGCCAAGTTGGTCTAAGTAATAGAACTCTGCAAGTCAATTCCGAACAGAAAAAACAGAAGTACAGAAAGGAGAGTGATAAAGAAAAGTTTAGATTTCAAGTACCTGAGAAATTATACGTTCCCCATCTTGATACACCTTCTCTCCTATAACATCCACAATCTTCATTCGCTCTGATGCCTGGAACAAAGAGGAAAATTAAAAATAATAATCAATTATAGTTTATCTCTATGAACTCTTCTGAATCTCTATGACCCCTCCTGAAATGAACAGGCATTCACTAGACACAAAAACACACAATTTATAAATGTAGCCCCAAAATGACATTATCATAATGCTGCAACACAGGTCTTTAAGACTACCATAATCAACAGGGAAATAAAATTGTCTAGTGTCCCATCCCTGTGCTTCTCTGACCACTTAATATCTGATTTGGCTGATTTAGAGCAAAGGGGAGGGGAGACAAATCACTTTCTTTAGGATTCAGTTGAAATTTGAAGAAAACACTCCAAAAATGTTACAAATTTCCTAAGAACAAACTCTAATGAGAAATACCAGCAAAACATTTTAAACATATTTTAACCAGTATATACTTAAACACATGTGTGGGAGGAATTGTGTCCAAGAACTCATTCCTGGAGTGAAGAGGAAGATGACATGACAAGGACAGAGGCTGTGCACTGGGAGCAAGCCCTGCAGTAGATGCCCAGCAGCAAGGGCAGGAGGCAGCACCTGGCATGCCAGGAAACATGCCTGAGTCTTCACAAACAGGAAGGGAAAAATGAGTTATCTCCAGTGTTCCCCACCACCCATTTAGAACCCCACAAAACAATTTCGTTGCTTCAGAGCAGCACAAAAAATCATACCAAGAAAGGAAAAAAATCCTAACAGTTAAAATTCAGCAGATGATTCAGTTGTAATCAATCCATTCATTCCCCAAGTGCACCTTCATCTTGCCTATCTTTGAGAAATCAAATTCTGGTCCATGCATGATTCAACTGCAATGTGTCATGCAAAAAGCCATCCTGTGCTAATGAGTTATTTTGCTGTATCTTTAAATATTTGAGTCATTTCTGTGCTCAAAAAAGTCACATTGATGGAACCAGTTTAAGCCAGGCACTGAGAGAAGGTGTTGTAATTTATCTCCTCCACAGCTACAACGTCTGTCCAAAGTAATACATAGTATAGGCTCTTGTTCACACCTAATGATATTTGCAATTTTGTCATCTTCTACCAAAGGGATTAAGAGCTCAAACACTAAAGATTAATGCTGGAAAGTATTTTTTTTTATGATAAGGAAAGTTAAATTATGGTTTAAGGCAAAAACAGACTAATGCAAAAGCAGGTTGGTCAGTTCCAAAAGCCCTGACAATTCAGGGTGAATCAATGGAAGTGACAATTTCCACATTGTTCCTAAATTCAGGCACCACACACCCCAACAGGACAGTGTGACTGCATTCCAAAGTCACAGTGCTTCCCTTTAGTTTAACTCCTTTATATTAACTTAAGTTTAAAGCAAGACTTTACAGCCCACACCTTTGTCTCAAATTTAAAACCATTCCTGGCTGATAAAAGGCCAAATTCCCAGTAACCGTATCCTTACTTCAATATCACATCCCCACAGGCAATCACAGCCCTGACTACCAAGCTGCATTTTGGTATCTGTTTCCTGAAATACATATAGGTAGTTTTTTGTTTTGTGGGGTGTTTTTTGTGTAAATAACTTTTTAAAAAATCAGACTGAGATAAAATCAGCAAATCGCTACTGTGAATAAAGGATCTGGGGAAAAAAGCCCTAAACCCATTTCAGCAATGCAAATTAATTTGTGTAGTATATGTGATACCAAAGCAGCACTTAGTATTTTGTTCTAAGCAAAAACAACAGATTTCTGATATAGCAGGAACACTGACTGGAGCTGCTGCTAATGCAAGAATTTGATGCAGATGTCTCTGAGAGGTTTTACCTCCAAGGATTTAAGAAGGGGCACAGACTCAATAAATAATTCATACGTCTTCCTCTTCTTTGCGTTGTTTTTCAGTATAATTCTTCTGAACGTCACTCGATCCTGCAAGAAACAGCACAGAGAAATACATTATTCCTCTTCACTGAAATGCTCCCTGTTTAAAGAACTGACAAACATGAACCAGTATTTACAGCAAACGCCAGGGCTGAGAAAGCAGCTGCTAAAGTGATACCACATCCACCACGATGCTGACTGCAACAGCTCCTGTTAAGAGTACTTCTGGCAATAACAAATTAAAAAACAGGGAGCTGTAAGACCTGATCCTTCTCAGACAACCACTTAGGGATTCCATTTTTATTCTATCTTATAGAATTTTTCTGGGTTGAGTTTTGGGGTTTTGTTTGCCTATTTGCTAATATATCTTTTATGCTTCTGCATCAAATGAAGAAGTTTCACTCTGCTGCTGAAGCCAGTGAAAATTGGCATTTCCAGCACTTGTTATGGCAACTGCAGAACTAATTCTGATTGGATTCCTCTCTACTTGAGCCACAGATTTCAAACGTTGAAGATTTATACTGCTCTCAGGTCAGGAACAAAGTATCAAACAGCAGCAGGCTTGTTCACTCCACCTTCTCAGATGCAAGAGCCAGCTTGCGGAAGGACCAATTCCCAGCTGCCGGCTGTGTGCGCGTTCCGCAGGGAAACTGCGGTGCGCGCGCTGGGGAGCCGAGCGCCGAGGGACAGAACCCCGCCCGCGCTGCGCGCCGCGGCCACGGGGCGGCGCTGCGGGGCCAGCGGCTCTGCCAACACCGAGCGGGAGCGGGAGCGGCACCGCACGGCAAAGGGCACCGGCACCGCACGGCAAAGGGCACCGGCACTGGCACCGCACGGCACCGGCACCCGCACGGCAAAGGGCACCGGCACCCGCACGGCAAAGGGCACCGGCACCGGCACCGCAGGGCAAAGGGCACCGGCACCGCACGGCAAAGGGCACCGGCACCGCCACCGCACCCCGGCAAGGGCACCGGGCTCCTCTCAGCGTCTGCCCCGCCGGGATCTGCCAACAGACCGAGCGGAGCGGAGCGGGAGCGCTGCCGGAGCAGCACCGGCACCGCACGGCAGGGGCACCGCACCGGAGGCTCCTCTCAGTGTCTGCCCCGCTGGGATCCGCCAACCGAGACACAGCTGCGGATCGCCGTGCGCAGCTGGGGCCGTCAGTGTAAAAACAAAAAAAAAGTCAGAGGGCAGGAGCAGAAATTTGGTCAGGAAAATGATACAAAAACCCCAAACAATCAACCAAAACCACAAAAAAAGAAAAACAACCAAAAATAACCCAGAAACATCCTGAGAGCCATTCCTCCAGTTTCCAAAACCATCAGCTGGTACCTAAGCAGCAGCACTTTGAGGTGAAGAGGTATTTTCAGTAAGTGGACATCTTTAAGGGATGCAGGCTGCAAATACGTATAATAAGGACTAATAGAGGTGATATCAATGGAACATTAAAGTTGAAGGATGAGGAAGATGAAAAGCAGGATGGTATTATTGTTATCCAAAGGAGAAAAAGAGATGATAAAGCACAAGGGATTTTTCTGTGTTTAAAGGAATTCTTCAGTGGTAAAAGTGTCTTCAAATGTTTGTATTTGGAGAAGCAGAAAGACGCAGAAACTGTGGGGGGATTGTAAAAGCGTAAAAAGTCAGAATTCACCTGCTTGAGAGTATCAGTGAGGGAGGAGAAGCAGCAGTATTTGAACAAAAAGAAGCCGAGCTGTGAAGGCAGCGTGTGTGACCGTGAGGTTTGCCCCAGACACATTCAGCAGCAAAGGCTGAGGACATTTCCCTCCTCCAGAAGGGACCCACTGTGACAACTGCTTTGTGCCTGAGCCTTCCAGATTTCTGTTGGCCTAAGCCTGCAATGCAGCAGGAGCAATCCACACTTCCCAAACGGCAGATAACAAAGAGCTTAAGCAATGACTTCTGCATACTAATAAAAATATGTTTAAATTACATCAGGGACAAAACAGTACAATAAAATACGGGAACAAACAGAGCAACTGGAAGAAATAACTGAAGTCTGAGAGGAAAATGCAGCCTTAGTTAATAAAATGTTTACAGGACAGATGATCAGCAAGAAGTCCCTGTTCATCTACACCTTGCTAATTAATTGAATATAATCACAGAAAAACTAAATCCAAAATTAACCCAATTTATGCAGTTCTTTTCGAAGGCAAACTGGAACAAAGAATCATCTTCTCATTTTCTTCCTTTTATGAATGAGCTCAGTTTGTAGCTAGCTGCTTTGTTCTGTCTTCCTCCAGAAATGAGATTCTGACATTACTCCCTGGTTGATTTACCCAATTCTTTTCTTTCACGTCACAAATAAAAGGGAAGTCAGATCTCCCAGCGAGCGCTGAGACTGCAGGAACAGCCATGTGCAGCAGCTTATCAGTCCTACAATCAAGGTCACAACACCCAGCCAGCCCCCGAGAGCTGCCGAGGAGCCCGGGGCACAGGGACTGCACACAACACTTGTGGCTTCAAAGCCCTGCTGATCCACAATCCACTTATTATGCCAGCCCTCACAGATGAGTAAGAGAGCACTGGGAAAATAACCCTATCCAAATAGTGCAGAGAAAAGGACTAAAAAAGGAAACTAATGGCTACAGCTTCACATTCAGCACTGCTGGGCTAGAGACAAAAGCAACACCATCATTTAGCTCAGCATCTCATAGGTCATGCCGACCTGAGAACCTCTTCCAAGGTAACAGAACCACAGTTTATTGTGAAGGAAAACAAAGCTTTGGGCAGTTTTCTGACCTTTTTAAATTACTAACATTCTCAAGAAAATATTTAACACACTCCCATTCCCTTAAGAGACAAAATGGTAGGAAGGTGAGTTGAAAATAAAGAGCATAATTTAGATATTGTTTCCCCTCCCAAAAAAAAAGAAAGCGCTTTAATGGCTCCACTGTCCTCTGCAGGATGGAAACAAAACCAGGAGTTTTTTCTTCTCTACTAACAAAAGCCACAATTACAGTAAAAGCAAAACTATAAAGGGACAGATAGAACTAGTGATATAGTTTTTACAGACAAGTTGTTCCAGAAAGTCAGCCAAAAAGATCTGCACAATGGATCTGTCATGCCAGGAGATGAGATAGCAGATCCTGATAAAATACCTATGAGCAGAGGAGCCATATCAAGAGAAGCTCTGGACATGGTGAGGCACTGCTTCAAATATTATGCATATGAGAGCAACTTCCGTTCCTTACCAGTCCCCAAAGGGCTCCTTCTGTTGTGGCAACAATGGTGGCAGCTCTAGGAGTGTTGTACATCAATGCCAGCTCCCCAAAACTGCCGTGGTTGTCGTAGCGGCCCACACAGCGAGACTGGTTGTCTTTTGCTACAACAATATCATACAATCCTCTGGAAAACAATGGAATAAACACTTTTTATTAGGCAACATCCCAGTACAAACCTTGAAAACAGGTTTTTGTTGTTAAACAGATAGTGCTTTTATTGGTGTGTGAGATGGAACGTTTTGAGCTTTCCAGCTGCCTGATTCTCAGCTGCTTCTAGCTATCCTATTTTCACAATAGTTGTCTCTTACTAAAGCATTTCTATCTATACTATTTTCACAATAATTGTCTCTTTCTAAAGCATTTCCATCTATACTATTTTCACAATAACTGTCTTTTCTAAAGCATTTCTAGCTATACTGTTTTCACAATATTTGTCTCTTACTAAAGCATTTCACTCCTGATAGATATTGGCAGGATCTGCTTGGTTTCCTCTGCACAATATTCTGACATTGCTGTTCTGGCCAGGGTGAGAAGCATTTTCATCATCTTCAACAGTGACATTTCACAGCATGTGTGTTACCCAGCGAGGCCTCTAGAGTGACTCAGATCCATCTCTACCCATTTTCTCAGTGCCAGCATTGCTGCAGGACCTTTGGAACACACTCAATCCAACTGCTCACCTGCTACTATGGGTTTGTCACAACTCCAGCTTCAGGGTATGTGTATATCATAACCCCAAGATGCTCTAAACCCACTGATATCTAACAAAGATCTCTGAAGAGAAAATGGTAAATGGTATTATAAAATACCAAAAATGGTATTATATCCCACAACATCACTAGGCACATAAGTAAAAAAGAAAATGAATGACCAGAAATGGTACTAAGTGAGGAAGGAAGGCACGTGAGACTGCACAACAATCCTACCTGACACCTTATACTCTCCTAGGTTCTTACTCGCACCTAGGAGAGTAGAAAACCAGCAGCATACTAAAAGTAAACTAGAAAAGGATTAGTGTTGATGGAAAGTGTCACTAATTCTTGTAATGTCTGATATCTATTTAATGATTCTCTGAGAGGCACCAGAGGCAACCATCTTCAGAGTTGTTTTTTTTGGTCTGGAAGAGTCAGATGTGAACACCTTAACAACTTCTTCCCATCCTTCAGCCTGAAAGTCACTTACTAGTGCCACTTATTTCCAAATAACTACAGCCACGTAACAACCTTCAGTCAAGCATTCAGCTGTCTTTGGCCCAAGGACTAATCTGGTGATGCAACACTGGGTGACCTTGGCTCAGCTTTATTGAGAAAACTGTTGCTGAGCTGTGAGAGAGTCCATGAACTAAAGCCCTGCAAGATAAGAAGAATAAAAACAGACCGAAGTGTAATTGTTGAGATGGTAATCGTTATGAGCCCAAGGACTCGAGTGAAAAGTACTGACATGATAAAATATAAAACCCTCAGGCAAAAAAAAAAAAAAAAAAGCCAAAAAGCAGAAGAGGGCAGCTCAGCAAGACTGTGGATCAGTCTGTGCCAAGAGGCAGCAGAGGCCAGTGCTGCCCCTCCTGAGTGATGACTGCTCAACCAGCACAGACCCTGCAGGTCTCAGCAGCAATGAGTGTCCCATGTTCAGCCCTGCAATAAATAAATCCCTCTGAGCTCTCCCCTCCATGCACAGGGCACTGAACTCCTGCTGCATCCTCAGGCTGTACCTCCCCTGCCTGCTGCCCCTCTGTGCGTGGTGAAAGGCACTCGGACACGAGCCACCTGCTGAGGAAATACTGCAAGCAGAAGGCTTTAGGAAAGAAAGGCCTATGCCAAAACACAAAGTCACTGTTCATTTAGACAGAAAGAAACTAATCTTCAAGAATATTTAGGCATTAATTACTTGGGAGTAACAAGACATGACTACTCATGGAAGAGCTGCAGTCCTCCAAACTTGCAGTTGCACACAAGTGGAAACATTGTGGTTTTCCGTAAGGACCAGTACTCTGCTATTCTTTTGCATGAAAAATTAAGTGTGTGGGAGGTGGAGGAAGACTGGAAAGGGAGAAAGGACAGAGAATTCCTAACTGCAGCAGTCATTCCTAATAACCAAACAGCCAACAAAAGAGTTGTAGCTGAGTTACTGCTCACAGCCAAGGCTGCCATGGTGTCACTAGACAACACCAATTTAATCTCCTTCACTGTACAACCCTTCTGTCACATACTTTTAACTTGGGAACAAAACAAAACAAAACCTAAAAGTCTGAAAACTTCCAATACAACTATCTATTGACAGAAAAAACCTATTGTGGAGTAACACTGTATCAGTAGAACAGAGACCATAAAAGCATTTACCTAAGTATCTAAGTTAAAGTTCCATTTCACTTCTTCATTTAGGTTAAAACTCATAGCAGAGAGCTTTTAACAACCAACAGGGTAAGAGCCTTGCACAGAAACAAATCAAGATAGGCTGATGGTATCTAACATTTCTGAGAGGCTCCCAAACCAAGTTTAAGGTTTCTCAAAATCAGGAACCACTGCTCTGCACAGATCTCATCTCTGCAGAGCTGGTGGCTCTGGCTCCCACAAGCTCTGATGTGCAGTACCTTGCTCTTATCTGTAACAGCCTGATGTCTCTGGTGAATGTGGCAAGAGAAGGAACTCGGCCTGCCTAGCCAAAGACATGGGACTGGATGGAGGGAGAGCAGCTGAGGAAGACAACGGAGTGCAGAAATGGGGCACTGGTTTAAATAATGGGCTGGTACAGCAGAGGACAGGGAATGGGCATATGGCTGGAATGTATTTGATGCAGCCTTATGTTTTGTAATTTCACTAACCAGAAAGGGGAATGTCCTTAAAATGAACAAGAATCATTTCAAACCAACGAACAAGAATCATTTCAAACCAACAATTTCTAACCTAGAAATTCTTTTGCAATTCAAAAGGCAACAACCTGTCTTGAAGAACTGCTTTGAAAGCATTTCATACAATATTAATGGTGCCATTATTTCAGTGATAAACAAGATAACAGTGCACCAAAAAAGCAGTTTGCTAAGATCATGTTCCAACAGACATTTCTAAATCACTCAGTAATATTCTGTTTAATATCACAGTTTTGCAGAAGGAAATAAATCCATGTTCTCAATTACTCTTTGGATATGGTTATTCAAAGTAACATTATCCAGATTTTTTTTCATAAAGAGTAAAAGATATTTAAAATGTCCATGCACACAAGTATGTATTATATGCCTGTTACACATACATGTGACCCCCAAAATTATGATGTGAATTTGCTTGATGGAAGAAATTCCAAAATGGCACCTTAAACTCTGCAAATACAAAACACAACCAAGAGAGGCAGAACAACCCCAACTCTCTCTGAAGTCAGTCATCAAAATTAATTTAATAAAGTCCAGGTTTTTTCATGGTAGCCACTACCATGGATTTTTATTTCCTATATTCACCTTCCTGAAAATTATGTCCTACCCCTTCCCCTCACCACAGGGCTACTTTTGCTGCTTTTCCCCTCCTTCCTTCATGAAAAAATATAACCTGGTCTAGAGACAACATGTAATATATGGCTGGGTTTAAGCTGTGCTTATGCTGATAGGCACAAAACCTAAACTGAACAAATAATTTTCCTTCAGAAACTGTCCTGTAGTAAACATTTCCCTGCTATTTCTAAGAATTGAAAAGAAACATCCTCTACATTTCACAGGACAGCTGCTTACCGCTCAACGACATAGAAGTTATCTCCATCATCACCTTGGTCAATCACATGTTCCTGAGGCTTCACCTTCCTCTCAAACATGGCATCAAGGACCTGAGACAGCTGCTCCTAGAAAACAAGCAGGAGTGGAGGGAAAAATCAACTATCAGAAAACACACCTTAGTGTTACTGCTGGACAAGGGTGAGTTCATTTCATTTGGTCTGGATAGTGAACTGGATCATGCACCACACTTTTGTACACTTTACTGAACAAAAATGCAAGTAATACTGATATTACATGTTGATTTCCACTAGCAGCTCATTCCTTTCCAGCTTATTAATATAAGTTCAATAATGCAGACAACCAGACTTCAGGCACAGAAGAGCCATTTTTTCAAATTTATGTTCAAATGGCTCAATTTTCACATACCATTTCAGTGCCAAAGCACACACACCTTTGGTATAATCTGACACAGCTTCACTGCAATGGACACATCAATTCATACCAACAGTATATGTGTTTCACTGTATGTATGTCTAGAACTGGCACCACGATCTATTCTATTCACCTATATCTCTTAATTAGTAAATTATCTGTACTGCAATCATCTAAGAGCCCCACTCATGATCAGGTCTATACTCAACAAGGCTCTCCATAGACTTATTTCCCTGGATAATCTGTCATCTTAGAGCAGCTGCAATTCCAGCACCAGATAAGGCAGGACAGGTACAGATGTGGAGCCCACACAGAAAATGGCATAATGCTGGTCTGCACAGCAGGCTCCAGCTGGATTTCCCTGTTCAGCCACGACAAAACTTCCTTTTTTTTTGCAAGCAGCACAGCCAGGGAAACTGTGAAAGCCAAGCAACATGACACCATAGAAATGCCTTGCCTTGATGCTGACCTGCTTCACCATCTTGCTGTTCCCAAGCCCATTAACAATATATTTTCGCTGCATTTTCAATGACCAGATGTTCAAAGCTGAAGATGTGGATCACAGCTGAGTTTCTAAAAATACACTGCATCAACACGCAAGCCAGTCTCCATGCTGCTGATACACTTGAAATATTTACTGCACTCCTGAAGTTGGGAATTATCACTGCAGCATCTCTTGGCACCACTACACTGAAAATACTCCTTATCTTTTAAACAGAATCCCATTTTCTTGTCTTTAAAAACTTTGTCTGGACTTCTAGATAATATTAACTGTACATAACAAAAAATTAACTCCATTTAAGAGTTCCTTAAAATGCTATTACCTGATCTAGGTTTTTGAAGAGCAGGATATCTTTGCATGCTTCCTGCAGTCTGCATCGCTGTTCATCGGTTTTTGGATGAACTACCTTTAAAACAAAGCAGAACAGAACAGTCATGACAACAGAGAAATATGATTTCAGACTAAACCTTCACTTCAGCATGAAAAAGCAGAGCACAATTTAAGTGTCAGAAGTATACAGTCCTTTTTTGTTTGCATAAACAGTATTTATATATAAACATACAATGCAAGACAGAATGAAAGAAAAATAAGAAAAATACTATGCTGACAATTAACACATGAAAAATAATAGTGAAGAAAGACAAGAAAGAAGAGGATGCCTTTTCCATTCCACTCCATTCCCTTCTAACACAGCCATAGTCAAAGCTTGAACATATCAAACAGGGGAAGAAGTGAACACTTTTCTTCCTGAACTCTGGCTATATTAGTCCCAGTATAATTACTGTTGGCACACAGACAGTTTATATCCCATATGATCCATATGAATCTCAGCCCATCCAATACGAAGTTATTGAATAAGCGTGGTTTTTTCTAAAAAAATTACTTAAATAAAAGCTTTGTTGTTTGAGATATTTTGTTACTTCATTCCATTTATAAAGATCAGGTTAAAGGAACCAATACTCACTGTATCATGAAAATGTTTTTATATGTGCTTGTTAGGGGCTAATCATGAAAACATATTAAAAAATTAATTACTTGACAGGCACCACATTAACATTTCTTATTTCCAGAATAACAAGTATTCAAGAAACTAGTTATATCAGTAGGCATTTCTATAAAGTTCTTTTCCAAAGTTAAACAGGTCTCAGATGCTTGTTTTAAAAGAGAACAGAATACTGAATCATCAGCCAAGAAAACTAAGACTTTTGATGGAATAAATGTGTCCAAGTTTACAAATATTTGAATAACCTGACACACTCAAAGTCATTTTTTCTTTTTATAGCACATAAAAATTATTTACTAGGTATATTTATGAAGTATCTCTTCTTTCTTAAGAGAAATTATATTAGACTTAGATTATCATTGCAGAAGTGTAAGCATCCTTGCAATGGAATCTGGAAAAGAACACCAGAAGTCCAGGGAGAAAACACTGACTCTCACCAACCAGGCTACAAGATTTGCTCACACAAACCCACCTCTGAAGAAATACAATTACAGTATCTGGATTTGCAATTCCTAGAAATTCCCGACTTTCAAGAAAAAGAGAAAAAACAGGTGTCCACAGACTTAAAATATTTCAGCCAAGCATTTCTCCTACCCAGGCAGAACTGCTCTGACAAGAAAGACAGTAAAAAGCATGTGAGGAATTTTAAGCACCCATGAAGAAACAGCTGTGGTAAACCTTAACTAATTCTTCTTAACAGCATTGATGATCTAGGAATTGCCTCAACAAGCCTTTAAGAGAATTAAGAAAGGAAAACAGCAAAAACTTTAAAGATCTTAGACTTAAGCACAGCTCTCAAGTCCTTTGAAGTAAAATTGTATTAAAGCTGTAGTGACTAAAAAATTCCATGAGATAAAGTGGCTCTAAATTTCAAAGCAATGTCACTTTGCCAGGGCACCACACCACGCTCAGCACGAAAAGCACAAGTGGTAAGAAAAGGCAATGCACATCTGCCTGTCAGTCTAGAGACCCATGCACGGAGTGATTCCCTCACTCTTACCCTTTGCTCTGTATCTTCTTCCTCTTCATCTGGATTGAAAGCTTCAGCACAAACTTGGAAGAAAAAGAGAGAGGAGATAAGTAAAAAGAAGTAATTACATGAGAACAGCAAACAAATCAGTTTAAATACATTTCTTCTGTTTTCCTACAGGAAAAACAAAATCACTTTTCATTTTGTCATTATAGTGTCAGAGGCTCAAATCCTGTCTGTTCTCTGGGTAGGCACAGCATGACACAGACTCTCAGGTAAAAACTCTGTGACTTAATAAATAATCTTGCCTAGCAAGTACTCAAGCACGGACACAGATTTCCTTTCAGCTGGTATCAAAGCATAACAATCTCCATTCAGATTCATTTACAGGCATCTTCTCTAAAATGCAGGGGTGCTCCACTTTGTTCTTTGCAATGTGCACAGCAAAACACTAAAAAAAGGAGCACAAGGAAGGATGAGGCACTCACTCCACCTCAACTCTTGATTTGCAAGTGAGTACATATAATTTGGGAGGTTTTTTGATACAGAGAAATCATGTTTTCACAGAAATTAACCTGGGAAATTAACCATCAGCTTCACCATAGTACAGTTTAGGAAAAAAATAGTATTTAGTCCCATCCCCCACTTGTTCCTCTATCTTACTACATTTTAACCAAATTAATGTTAACCGATGACACAAAAACAACTCTAAAATTTACAGAGTGATTTCTTTAAAAAGGATGAGAACAGTTGTGGAAAACTACACACTATAGAGCACTGGGACAAGGCTTTGCCAAACATGTCATTATACCTACAGGATCAACTGAAAGAGAGGCAATATTGCAGAGCTGCTGAAATTTCAAACCCCTTTTGTTCAGTTTTATTCTTCAGAAAAGGCTTATCTTCAGTTATCTTGGCATTTACACTATTACACAGTCTTACAATACTAAACACAGACACTCTGGCCACCAAAAGCCCACAGTTCTAGCTCAGATTTTCTTATTAATTCATGGATATTTACAGTTCTTGCATGTCAAAGTGATCTGCACATTCTAGCCACCTGTACTGACAGTCAAGGAAGGTGAGAGTCAGTCCTGTTTTCACCTAGCTGTGCTCTTACTTTAATAAGGGTGGTCTCACTTCTGAGGTTATACATTACTTATAAAATTTTACAAGGAAACATAGACAAGCATTTTCCTTTGTACTTTATCCAGCATCCTGACAATAGTGAAGACTTGGCAGAATGCCCAGAAGCTCACTGCAACAACATCTAACTGCTGAATGGAGTGAGAAAGTATAAATAAAAATCCAGAATTCAGCAACTTGTAAATAATTTGAAAATGCACAAGTCTATTGACCCTGTCATCGTGCACTCAACAGGACAATAAAAATGCAAAACCCTAGCACAATTTACTAGGAAAGATTTGTTTCGTTTTGTGTGTCTTGGTTTTTTTATTTAGTATTTTTTTCTCCCTACCTAAAAGATACGAGTCTTTCCTAGGAAACTGGATTTTAATTCATTTTTTTCCTGGAGAGAACGAGGAGACTCAAATACAACAAGCATTCCACTTACCAAACCACAATGTAAAAATGCAATCATAGAATCATTAGGCATCAGGCATTCAGAGAGTAAGTATTGCTCATACAATAAACCCGTTTAACAATACAGAAACAGTTTATTGACAGTGCACCTACCACACACATGCTTTTAGTTTAACAGAGCCACCCACACTTAGGGCAGACACTCAACAAAGGATAAACAGCATTCTTCCCCAGCTGGAAAAAAGTGCAGTCCATGGCAGAGTCCAAAGATGACTGGTTTATGGGAAGGTGGATGCCTACAAAGCTACAGAACTCGGACTGAGAGGCTGATCCACTTAATATGCAATACAAAGGCACTAACAAAGAGAACATTATTAGCATTTTGGTGTGAAAGCTTTCCTCCTCCTTCCATTTTACAGTAAAGATCAAAGTCTATTCTGAAAGCTTTGGATTTTCAAATAAGGAACAGTTACTAAGAAGAAAGGCTCCATGGTTTAAACAGTATGGTGAAACTGGAGATAATTAACTCTCTTCATTTTTTACAACCAGTGTATCCTATGACTCCAAACTGGAGTCCAAGTCTCTATTAAGCACAATATTACACAATATTGTGCTATTGTGACAAATGGTCACACATCTATGAATTCAGAGATCTCTGTACCACTAGACCATTCTATCATTCAAATTTTAATATTGAGCTGCAAATTTAATTTTGTTCCCACCTCACCTGCAGGGAAGCTATTGCTAAAAGTGCTTCAGAATTCAGGAAATTTTCTTCAAGATTTCCTTGGGAAAACAAGTTTTATTACCACAGATAAAACCAGCGCATAAGAGTAAAACCTTATCTTAAAACATGCATCAAAGCAACACAGTTGTCTGTAATTTCAGTATGAAATGGCTTTGGTTAAGGTTTGTAAATGTAGGTTTCCCCTATTTCATCTTACCCAGCAAGAGTGAAAACAGCTCCCAAAGCCCACCAAGGACACACTCTAGGACTTAGTGCCCTTCCCTTACATATGGAAATCACTTCTGTAATGCCCATGGATGGGCACCACAGAAATACAATAAAAACATGGCAAAACACCACTTCTTCCCATGCTGCACAGAATGCCTTCTCATTATACTTTCCATTCTTCAACCTCCTGCTGGGATTTCTTTTTCCATGGAGAAGAGTAGGCCAGATGTTTTGACTTCAACCTTGAACAGCTCTGACTGACAGAACTCCATTTACTTGCAGGCAGAGCTGTAACACTTAATGTAACATATCTGTTGTGGTATGCTTAAAAAAGGGGAGAGACACAAAATTCTCAAGTTTAATGAACATTGTGATACACTGGAAAGCCAACAGAAAGCTTTTCAGCCGACTCATAACAACCAACAGTATTTTCCAAATACTTTTAAAAGTGACTAATGAAAAGAAAAAGCAGCATTACATCAAACCCCTCCCATGTTTTATGGTGCAGTATGTCCAATTTTTCTTACCGCTATTGTTAATTAGTAAATCACTTGGGGAAGTCTATACAGTTGAACATAAGACCCATGTGTCAGTCTTACCTTCAAAATGTTTCATGTTATCTGGGCTGCTTTGCTATTCTGGCTGTAAGGAACTCCCATAATTACCCTAAACTCTGCCCACCTCATCAGAAATCCAGGGAATTTCAGGACTCCTGAAGGTTATTCATTTTGCATTACAGAACAGCCAGTCCTAATGAAAAAACATCTGATCTTTCACCATGACAGAGTGCAAACACCCTTGACCCATTATTTGATACGTGACTGAATTCACATATTAACTATTTAAGTGTCCCAACAAAACAGACACTCTGAGGCAAGCTTTTTCTCATTCTCCTGAGAAGTGTTGTTGAAAAGGCAGTTGGAAGGGATCTCTCTCTGAAGATCATCCAGTCCCACCTACCCCTCCAAGAGGAGCTATTTGGAATTGTAGGCTACTTTGGGGCTGACCTGGAAACCTCCCAGGCCAAAGATGGCACATCTCTGCTAACCTGCTCCAGCACCCAGGGGGAAGAGGCTTTCTGAATGTGCAACCTAAAGCTCACCAGTATCTTCATGTAATTTGAAGTGACTTCTGAAATCACACCTTGCCTAGTTGAGATTTTCAGCACAACTCTGCCCCTTAGCAAGTGCTAAGCAAGAATCCATCAGCGGAAGTTACACAGCAGTGTGACACATCCACAGCTCTATCAGCTCACACCATGCAGACCAAGCTTCCTTCCAAATCCACCCATACATAGTTCAAATAGCTTTGGAGCATAAAAAACAGTTTTCAATTTTATGAAGCTTTGAGATAAAAAGAAATTCAGGCTTTTATCCTACCATCTACATTTAGTCTCTCTTAGCTTTTGCAGCTCTCATGCTGCACCTTCTTTAGCTTTCAAGAACATCTGCTAACACTTCTGAAGGCTCAGAAATGATACAGCTCCATGGCTGCTTTGTGATGCAGGTGACAGCATCTGAAAGCAACCGAGATCTTTGTAGCTGCAGCAATGGCATCAGCAGTGGATGGGTGAGGGGGAAGCAAGGGGTGGGGAGAGAGGGAGAAATAGCAAGACAAGTTTGCCAGTACAAACATCACCTTTGTTTATGCAAGTTTTAATCACTCTCAAGATAATATTGTTCTGCAAAATACGTGTTTTGTCAAGATCAAAGTCCTTGCGCTCTATAGAAATCTATATGCAAATAAGAGTTGAGCTTTTAGCTCTGGCAAGTTAATACAGCCTCCAAGAGAAATGCACACCACCCCTGTCCCTGAGAGATCACTGCTTTTTTCAAAATAACAGCCAAGAGGCTGATGCCTGAACACCTTCAAACACACACAAAAGGAAATTTAAGTTCTATGTTTTATGGAAGGTGAATGCATTATTAATATTTCTGTTGCTACTGAAACAAGTAGCAAATACATGCGCTGTCATACTCTCTTTTCAATTTTGGATCCCACCTGCAGAGTGAAATCCTATTCACTCTTCCTTACTTATGAGGATGCATCACCTCCAATTGATCCTATCAGACCCATTACTAAAAATCCACTCAGAGCAGTACATGTAGAACCACTTCTCCAGTTATTTATTCAGATGAGTAATTTTAAATTATGTTTAAGGCAGTGTTCTGTGCATTTGAGTTTGTCAAAGCTTCAAGCATTTTTTAAGTCTGTCTCTCAAGGACAGATGCACAGACTCTTCTGGGAGCACTATGCCAGCTGGAAAGATGACCACTGCCAGTGGCTTGTCATTCCCTCTGACAGCTGAGCTGCACTTCAAAACCATGCAGTCAGATGAATTAGGAAGCTTGAACAGCACTTACACACAGGTCTTTGCTGGCACAGCTAAATGTGATTTTCCACACTTGGAAAACAACTTCAAATTTCCTCTCACTTCTGTTGCTGGTTAGCTCAGAACTTTTTGGTTCAGAAATTGCACTTTGTTTCTCAAGTGAAAGATCTCACCATGTCAGAGCAGACGACAGATTTGTACCTCGATCCAGCAAGTGGGAAACAGAACCTGCAACCATTTTCACCACCTGAACCATTTTCACATTTATGACAGTTGGAAAGAAAAGCAACACTCAAACCCAAAGAACAGTTAATATGTTCAGGAAAATCAGACACTTCAGCCTTCAATTCACTAGTGAGAACTGACTGAAATCAAGGGTAAATTTTTTGCTAAAACCACCATTGTTGCATCAGCCCAAAACTCAGATCCTGGGTCTTAAAAGACTGGTCTTTCACTTTATATGCCACATGGCAATCTCCAGATGCAAGGCAGCCCACAAGAGCACCACCTCTTGACTTCACTCTTAATTCTCAGAGAGGCATAACTGAGACATGATTTACAATTAATCAGGACCTGAGCAAAAAACACCCCATCAAACATTAGTCAAATATCAAAGCAGAATATTCAAACATGCAACCACTTGCATGACCATATATGTCAAATCAAGTGTCAGATTTTTTTTCAGTGGAGAAATATTTAGAAATGATTCATTTCAGGGGAAAGGAAAAGGATGGATTTTCAGTTCTTGAAACAGCTTCAAATGTCATTTAAAGTTAAAAGGAAAGTAAATCAAGTAGGTTCTTCACAGGCAGAGTTCTTCTGTGTTACAGATTAACTACAAAGGCACTCGGACTCAGCACAGCTGTGCCAAACCAGCTCTGTCCCATCAGGATTACAGGTCAGGCACACTCCACACTTGGTCCCGAAGCCTGCTCAGGCTGAGAAGCTGCACAGATCACTCTGCCAGGCAAAGAAGCCTCTGAGACACTGATGGAGCCTGAAAGGCCCCAAAATCGTGCACTGCTTCACCCAGCTCTGCAGAAAACCACTATTGCACAAAAGGTTGTTCACCTGGCTCTACCCAAAGCCTTGCTTACAGCCCAGAGTCCACCTGAAAATGCCCAGCTCTGATGTGGACATCACCTGTGTTCCTCAAGGCCCACTATTTTAACAGAGCAGCAAAGCTGAGGTCCAAGGTAGAGCTTGGAGAGACCCCACTCTAGTTCAAAGTTGGATAAACACTTTTACCAAGAAAAGTGCATGATTTGTTACAGTGCTTGCTAACCTTGCTTTTAGAAATCTCTGATAACCATTTCCTCACCATGACTGTGTACTTTCCGAAAGCATTATCTAAATCAGACTTCTCCAGCTTGTTCTCTTTCCATCAAAAGAGAAATGCAACACTTCCGGCGACAATGGCTTGTGACATGTCACACACTCCTACTTCATACTGCTTTTCAGTAACAAGTTCAGAACAGACTGCACAATCAATTATAAATGCCACCTTTTATGATAATGGATTTTTTTCTTCGCAGGAAATCCAACTTTACATGCACAGACACCTTTTCTCCCAAGATGCATAAGTACAGGCAACATAATAAGCCCTTTAGAATTATGACAATTGGCTGACAACTATTTCCCAAAGTGCATTTGCTTTATGTATTCTGAATAATGCAGTTTTCACATATTCTTATTACATTCATACAGATTAATAAAGATCTGATTTAAGTGGTTCTTTAAAAGGCTTTATCATCATATGTACAGTAAAACAACTGAGACAATGCCTTACAGCAGAATAGCCATTAAATATTTTTTTTTCTTCTACTACAGCAAGATTTGGCAAAGTATTTAAAATTACATTTCCCTAGGGGCAAACGAGAACTTTCATGATGAAAGAACTAGAATAATAAACGGAAAGTAAATAATCACAATCTCTTTTAGATTCATATCTTTACACACACATAATGAAAGCATTACAAGCAGACAATACTGCTTCAACTAGATTTTAAAGACAAGCATAAAGCACTTTTAACGAGATACAATGTGTTCCTACTTAATTATGATTCCTAGGTAGGCTTTGTTCGGGGTTGGTTTTTTGTTTTGTTTTGCTTAACTCCTTCTGCAGCCTGCAGGATCTGGCCTGGAAACCACCCCCAGCTCAAGTGACTCAGGGACAGAGCACCACACAAACCACAGACCAAAGGCTTCACAGCACCCTCTGCTCCAGGCATCGGGTAAGAGAAGACTTTCATACTAAGAGGTAACTTGCTGGGGGTCTTACTGAACTGCAACAAAACTTCAGAAGACAATCCTCAACTTGTATGCCTTTATTTAAATCCTCCTCCCACTCAGGAGCAATTAAAATGAAAAACTTGTGCCAATGTAGGACTAGAGACAGAATTCTCCTAAGCACTTCTCCTACCTCTCTGGCATAACCAAATGAACATGATATTTGCCTTTTTTTTTTTTTTTTTCAACTAAACCAACAGCTGTTTATCGTTGTATTTGCTTCATATACTTGCCTATTTAATTATATCAAGGGACAACTTTTACTTAATGCCCTTATGTATGAGTTATGCCAAATGTTTTAGCTTATCCTTCCACTCTGCATGCTCACACACGGAAGGGTTATACATGCTGCAGGAGAATAGTGACAAACTCATGAGGCTATAATTCCTAGACTATAATTTTTGATAATTTTAAAATTTACAGTTTCCAGAGGACCTATGATGAAAGCACTCTGGTGATAAAATAAACACCCTTCAAGTCTCTCCTGTACAGCTGGAGGAGCCAAGGGACAATATTGCCTGATTTCACAGAACCATCTGCCAACTAAGCCACACCTGGGACTCCTGCACTTTGGGCTTCCATGTCTCAGTTCACAAGAAGAGAGCCCAGCATCCCATCAGACACTGGTGTGCTCTGGGACTTGCAGTAAGAGGTAAGTCTGAAAATTAACAACAAAACTACTTCCATCATGGTAGAGGACTAACAAAAATAAGGAAGTTTTCCATGTGGCTGCTCATTGGAGTAAACAGCTCTGACACTGACAGGAACTACCGAAAGCAAAATACTGTCCTTTCAATCTTAAAACAGTAATTTACAATTTGCTACTTCTGTTTCCAATTCCCTTTACTACATTTAAATAGAAAAGTAAAATGGAAGAAGGGTAGTTTGGAGTTACACATTATTCCATGTGGTGAAGCCTGGGAAATTCAAAGGAGCAAGCTTTATTCTTGCAAGTCAAGAAATCAGAAGACTGAAATGGATAAACATGCTGCTGACCTTGTTCAAGCCTTCTAAGAGAGCCTTACTGATGAGATAGTCAGCCATAAAAAAGGTCTCCTGGAAAACATGATGCTACTACTATTTCAGAGCACACAGATTCACAATTGTAGAAGAAAGCCTTCTGCTTTAATGATTCTGGTTTAGCCCATCACATAAATCTTAACACATTTCCAAATGTGCTACGTAAGCAAGGCAGATAGAAGCAGAAATTCAGCACCAATAATGCTTATGTGCCTGAAACAGTGATACTTTGAGTTAAAAACAGCACAGAGAATGTTCACTTTCCATTCAGTTTACATCAGAACACCACAAGTTCCAAGAAATGGCTCAAATATATACCTTCCCCCCAAAAGAAGGCATGTAGCTTACAGCTTTTAGCTGCAAACTGTAGCTCGAGAAGAGAATTTAGCTGAGAAATAAAACAGGAAAAGTGGCTTTCTAGTACAGAAATAAGAAATTTTCTTTCAGTTTACAGATCAAGGCATTTTTTGGTTTTATACGTGCAATTCTGCCATATGAACTGCTAAACCTGCAATAAGGCAAATAATATTTTAAAATCATCTTGAGAAAAGTGCAGTAAAGCACTTTTTGCCTTAAAATTTCATTTAGCAATGAAGATTACTGACATCTTTCTGACATCTGTCATGACAGAGAACCAAAGCATGCCAAAGTGTTAAAAGGCACTTCTGAAATCAATTATATGATTTTCACAGATTTCTAGAGAATGCCCAAATACATTAAGAACCACATTACCCTGCATAGAACAACTAACACCTATTTACCTGTAGCAACCAGGAACAATAAAAAATTAGCATGGCTTGACACAAAAGGATTGTGTGCAGAGGAATGACGTGGAAGCCCCCAAGTCCCTGTGCTTGGAAACTGCTGCTTCCTTTCCTGGCACACTGGAAAAGCAGGAAATGTGGGAAGTTACTGTTGGACCCCTTGAAGAAAAGCCTGGCAGCTCCCCCCATTCCTGTGTGGCTACTGAGCAATCCCAATGCCCTGGTGAGCACCAGCCATGGCAAAGGTGTGACTCCTTCACTCCTTCATTTCCAGGATCAGCCAATTCTGGACTTCAGCATCTCCCTGAATAAATGGATTGTCTCAGCAGGAAATACACAGTTGAAGTGGTCCAACAAAAGATTAACATTGGATAGAAATTAATCAGCTGGAACTTGTGTGCCTTATTTCTGACCACTTTTGTGTTTTTCTATTAGAGAAGATTAGGGAGCTTAAGAAAATTAGGGTCTTTCCCGAATTTTGGGGACATGGGAAAAAAAAATCCACCAAATCAGGTGCTTCAGGCAGCCAAGTACCCACACACAAGCCACCTCCCAAAGTCAAGCCCAGACTCAAATCTCTCTACAAATGAGTGCTCACAGAAATATTAAAATACCTTTAATATTTCCTGTAGTGAGCTTTCATATTGCCATTATATTCCTCACAGTGAATTTTTGAGTATTCCTATAAAGTTTTCTGTTATTTTGGGCTACACACAGACCCAGCAAAGTGTTTTGGTGTTAAAAATTAACAAGTAAAGTTCCTGAAAGTACATCCTTTCAAATTTAAATCAAGTCTCTTTAAACTTTTATGTTCTCCATGGATGGACTATTTGACATATTTCACATTTAAGCTGAAGTTACAGCAACCCAAACTTGATTAAGTGCATTAATCGATATAGGAGCATAACAACATCTGTGACCTTGTCTAAAACCTTATATTAAAATAGGGATGAAGTGCACCCTTATATATTCACAAGAAAAATGCAAATCACATCTGACTCTGAGGTCACTTTAAAGATACATCACAGCACCAGGTTTTGCACCAAGTATAAAACTGCCTTTTTTAGCCTGTATTGTGACAGGCATTTTGAGATTTGTGTGTTTGACCAACAAACCATGTTGGAATATTTTCATTTGGGCTTTAATTCCCATGTTCAAGCCACACCAATTCTCTATCACACAAAAATGTTAAATTCCAACCTATCAAAGGGAGAACTAAATTTCATTTCAACCATCACACGAAGGCTGATATTTTCAAAAGTATTTATGTATACAAAGATATGGACCAACATTTATGTAGGCTTTTTAAAGATCTTTAATGTAAAACAATTAAGGAAGTTAATCACTGACTACTTTTGGAAAACTGATCCATACTGCAATAATTGCTTAAAAATGTGCATAGCTAAACTTATGCTCCCAACTCCTAAGGGCTAATTTCAGTTAAAACATTTGACTTTGGACAAACAACTTCTAATTCTTATCTAACACTCTGGCCATGAATTATTATTAAGAAAGAATAAATAAAAAAGATGAAGAATTCTACTCCACTGTAGCACTTATGGGCATTAAGCAGACTGGATCAGATTTCTTCTGACCAGGTATTGCACTGACTTAAATTTTAAGTACAGATGCTCACAGTGATGTATTTCTCTTTATGTCATTAAAAAAAATCCTGCAGAATTGTTCACAAAACTGTGAAATCCAAGTAATTGTGAAGTCATGACTATTAATTTCCAAAAATAAACCTTTTATTATTCACTGAACATCAATCACATGCCAGGAATATTTAAATAAGTCCCAATATTGCAAACAGAGAAAACAAGCTTTTTTTGTTAAACGAATAATGATTCAGACACTTTCTTACAGGAGAGCACCCACACAATTTATCACCACTTTCATCTGTCATCCCACATGCTTGGCTTTTGCTCATATCAACATTTTTTAAAATGAATTCTTTTCACTGTAGTTATGATACCGGTTTTGAAATCATTAGGGCCAGCAAAAATCCACAGACGCTTCAGGCTGTTGATACAGGAAAACTGTGCCTTTTGTAAAATGTAGATTTTTGAAGTCGGAAGTCTCTTATAATTTATCACCTGCCTGAAAATCTTTCAGCAGAAGTTATTATGCCATCAGTATTGTAAGATGGTGAATAATCAATACAGAAATTAATTAAATAGCTTCAAGAGAAGAAACCAGATCATGATTTTCAAGCCAACCTCTGATAATCAGATAAACAGACAGCAAACAGAACAGCACAGAGAAAGTCAGTCATCACTCAGTCTTCCTCCCTCAATGATTTCAAGTACTGAGATTTTTATCACTGAAGTAGTAGATAGCATTCTGCAAGAGCAAATACTCAAAACAACCTCCCAAGAGATGTATTGCCTCTTGCTTCACTGCTACCATTTAGATGTCCTAATTTAACAGGGTCCCAAAACAGTCTTTTTTACCAAACACTAACATGCTGCGTGGCAATAATTAAGAGAAAAGCTTTATTAGAAAATGATCTTTGTTAAAGCTGTCATTTTAAAACACTAGGAGCTACTAAAAGGAATTTACTACGTGTAATATTATCATATCCTGACATCTCAACTTGCCAGGGTGTGAAGAAAATGCTGTATTGCACTAGAAACCACAGAGGAATATCAGGCTTTAGCAACATATGTACATTATGAGATGACTGCTCATCTTTGGCAGGAGCCAGACTAAAGAAGAGTTCAAGGTAAAGAGTGCCCACCACCATCAAAATAGAGAAGAATCAGTAAGTTGGAAGAACCAATAGTCATGGCCTCTTATGGAAGCTTATTAATGAGGAAAGAAAAGGCCAGAAACTGTCAGGGAATATTGATTTATACATTATTTAAAAAAAAAACAAAACAAAAAACCACAAAGATAAACTCAAAAAACTCCACAACACCACACCATCATGTCACATCAGATTGCTAGAGACAAGAGAAACATCCAAAGTACTGATTCTGAACCCAGCACCTGCTGGGGACAATGACAATTGGCAACTGTCAGGGTTCCACACAATGCTAATGCTTGTCATACACAGGAAAACAGGATTCAGTGACATTTCAACAAAATTAACCTCTACACACAAAACCTTTATTCAGCAACCCAATCTTAGCTGGGTTTAGCACCCAGCTCCAGCAAGAGATTTGATCCTTCTCACTCCCCTGGGTCTCTGCTGAAAGCTGCCCCACCAAAGGGACCAACTGAGGCAAGTCTTGTTCATTTGATTCTTTTTTATATTAATATGAAAACAGGCACGGATCCTGACAGTCATGTTACTATTAAGGAAATAACTATTATATATTGCTTCCCTACATCATATAGGTGAATTATTCTGCTTACAGTTGTTGAATGTGAAAACTGTAATTTCATTCCACCGAGGCCAAAGGAAGGCTCATGACAGAGTACAGGCACTTGCAAAAGAGAGAGATTATACCAGGCCACTCAGATAAACAGAAATCATTGTAGAAAAAAGATGAAAACTTTTTGTGACACGTGTATGGTACGGGTGTCATTTCGTTAGATTTTCCTATCCCAAGAAGAAATCAGCAAGTCTGCTGGAGAGTGGGTGTTCTGTGGAATGAATCAAAAGTGTCTAGAAATGGCAATACAGAAACCTATCGAAAAACTTGACTTTTCTGAAATATGCTAAAACTAAAAGAGGAGGAACTATGCACAAGAGAGACTCTAGTGGGCGTCACACTCTTCCTTCCAAAAACACAATTAACTTTTCATTCATATCCTGCCAGGAGCAAAATTCTCCTGTTATGTACCAGTTCTCATAGTGGGACAAATATCAATGCTCTCTTCCTCTAGTTTTGAAACAGCTTTGATATAACTGAGAAAGGAGGTATCACTGATTTCTGCCACCTCCCTGCACTGTGTAGTCAGTCCCCAGCCAAGGACAGACACTGGCATGCTCTGCAGCCTTCCATGACAGAAAATGAAGTCACCAACATTATTAACTTTGTCAGGAGCCCCTATGCTTGGAGGAAGATCAAGAAATGTAATGAAGCAAGTATGAATTTCAACCCAGTCCAGTTCTTGGCAGGAAGGAATTTATAAGGGTTTCAGGCCATTCCACCCAAGCCTGGGCAAAGGGAGCCAGTCAGCCAGTCATCCATGGCAGAAGGCTCAGACTTTGCTAACTCTGAGCAGCAGTAAGAAAACTGCTCTGCTGGGAAACTGCATCACAGCCCACGGCACCCTAGAGCCAGGAGGTTTTCAAATTAGTGAGCTGGTTTTTCCCATTTTAGCTTCTGCCACCAAAATAGCTTATAATTTTAGAAAGGGGATTATTTTAATGAAGTCAGCCACAAGCTCAGATACAAATTAGAGCTGACCAACTGTTTGTGTGCACACCATGGATCTCAACACCTTACATGGCCAAACACGCCACACACAAGCCAGCTATTCACTAGATTAACTTCTAGAGGAACATCAAGCTCTCATTTCTCCTTCTCCCTCCAAGCATTCTGTGGAAAAGGCTGTTTCTCTTCATGAGAACACTACCACACTGCAGTTCTATAAATAATTACATGAACATGATTAGATAAATCCCCCCCCTTCCAGGATGACCCTCCTGCACAGTCCATTTTGAGTAAGTCTTAAAGAACGACAGATAAATATTTACGACATTGGCAGTATTTGCCAAAACAGTTTAGATGTTTCATAACCTGAAATAAACACCTAAATGAAAATTTAGCAATCATTAGAACAGATTTATTCTGTGGGTTTATGTATCTCTAGAATTTTCAATAGTGCACCAGGGGAACCATGATCATCCTGTTACCTGTAGGCAACTAATCAGAACCAACCAGTAGAAAACACTCCAAGTTTAATATTAAAAAATTAATAAAGCAACTAAAAAGAGATTACCTAACTGCTATGTGTAAGAGAGCATAATAAACACTTGTTAGCCACCAAGAACACATCTGTAGTTGAATGGTTTACCAGAACAATTATTAGCCTGTCATAAACAGTATGTAAGGTAGACAAGCACTTTATGGACTTGTCCTCTAATTAAAATCATATTTGTCTTTTATTTTTGACCTAGTGAACGAGGCACAATGCTGTAATTCCCTAGGCAGCCAAATACTTAAAAAGAACAATTCTTGCTTGAATTTTTCTTAAATACATCCCATGTTAGCTTTTAAATTCTCTGTAAATTTATGATGTTGTGCATGTAAATGTTGATAACAGCAATTAACTGAGCTCTGCTCTTCACTCCCCTTACAAACACACACTGCACAAACACAGAAATATTCGTTGGGTTGACAAGATTCAACATGGACTAGCAGAAAGCTCTTCTGAAGTGAAGCCCACAAAATGCAATTACAAAGAAGAATTATGTGCCAGCTTTTCTTCTCCATGGTTTGTTCTGCTTTACTTTATTAGTTAAATCCAGAAACATGTAGCTACTATGCTGAGTAATCTGTAAGGCAACACTGGTTTGGTGTTTGCTGTTATTTTTTGGTTTTTACAGACAAAACCTATCTTACAAAAATCGCAGGATAAAAACTTGCTTAAAGCTAACGCATCAAACACAAGTCAAACCAAATTCAGAGCACCAAACCCAGCAAATCAGTCACTGATTTTCTGCAAGAGATTGGAAAATGTGGTTGCCTGTGATGGCAGGGGTCTGAGCTCGGCACCCAGCCTCATTCCTATGCAGATCTTGAGGGAAGCAGCAGGTATGGAGTGGAATAAACCACCCCAGCAAACAACCCCCCACCCCAAACCAGCAGTTTCTCTGCTTTTCCTGCCAAGAGAAGGAAAACTGCATCTCTCTGTGTGCACATGGATGATGTTTGCATCGCCTTTGCATTTTAACAAATCCCACACTGATCACGACCTATACAGTGTATACAGAGAGAAAACTGATTTTTTTTTAATTGTGGAAAGTATTTAAATGCAGTAGTAATGTACACATACTCTGTTATTGTTTGTCTCCATGACAATTCTAATATGAACTGTAAACCCTGAATATTTCTAGCTCTTCCTGAAGCAGGAGCATTATTAAGCAACTAAAGTCCTCCTTAATTTAATTGCTCAAGTTAGCAATTCAATTTTACATTTGCTTTTTAGTTGTTCACATTAACCTTTAGACCCCCTAAATGGGAGAACCTGTTTTTGAACTAAGAGCAGCTCAGCGCTGTGTGAGCAGTGTTGGCACTGCATTTCAGTATTGCTAAGTCAAAAAGATTACAAATGCTTTCTGATTATGGCTTAATTTTTTAACTTTAGGAATAACTCAGCCTTTATTTAAATTTAAATCTGAGATGTATTCACTCCTCATTTCTAAGATTCTTCTCCATCAGCAGGTTCCAGGATGGATTAGTTTAACTAGCAGAGAAAGTGTCTTGGGCCTCTCCAAATACTCTACAATATGTGACTCCCAGTATTTACTATCAGAGCATCAAACTCCACCATCCAAGATATAATTTTGTCCTGCCTAGATTTCTCATGTAATCAAATCTCAAAACTACAGCACTGTCAATTTTTAAGAGTTATGAAATTCTCATTGTACCCAGTTATTTGTTTGTAGTGGCATAAATAAACAATCATCTTTAATCATATCCAAGCAACCAGTAGGAAAGTAAATGAACTGTATGAGTGTAAGGGCATTTTGCACATGAACATGTATCTTATATATACATGGTACGTAAATAAATGTATTATCAACAATATCCCACCATAACTAACATTCATGTGGATAATCTGACATCCAGTAGGAAAGTAAATGAACTGTATGAGTGTAAGGGCATTTTGCACATGAACATGTATCTTATATATACATGGTACGTAAATAAATGTATTATCAACAATATCCCACCATAACTAACATACCCAAGAATATGTCAGATTATCCACATGAATTGCACACTGAGGAGACTTGAACTCAAAACTAGAGAGAAAACACTGAATACATTGGCATTTTCATAAAGATAATTGTTAAATCAGAATTACAACTTTCTAGACTAGCTAAATGTTAATAAAATATTTGACGACAAAAAAGTACCACATGCAAAGCAACTCACACTGCACCTCAAAAGAAAAAATAATGCAATACCTTCTCATCACCACATAACATTTTGTTCACATGATACTCTTCAAAATCAACTTGTAAAGGAATTTTTTGGGAGTACAGTTCCTCATTAAAGCATTTCATATTGGTTGAGATAGAAAACAAATAAATAAATAAGTATAATCTGTGTCTCTAGAACAAGTGAACAGCCACTAATTCAACAACTATAAATATCAGTTGCACAATACAAAAAAGGAGCACCCCCATATTTCTGTTTTCTAACTACTCTAAATGTGTTGACCATTGAATTAAGTGAATTAAGAAACAATTCTCATTATTTCAAACAAAAATAATGCAAGAATTATGAGACATAAGGCAATAAGAGAAAGGTAATTTTAAATGTAATTCCTTTAGTCAGATGCACATTTCAAAACTATTTCAGATACTTTAAACTCTTAAAACCAACCATACCTGATACTCTTCTGTTGTATCGGTTAACAACTGGAGCTGGAAAAAAAGAAAAATAAATCAAAATTACACATTTGTATTTATTATTACAAAGTATAATGAATTAATTGAATAATCATTATATACTTTTAGTACACAAACCCCATACAAATCTCTCTTAAAAATTATTCAGTATAAAGCTTTCATCCATTTACTTGCCAGCCAGTAACTTTTTATTCAAAATTAAACTTCATATTCTTGAAGGCCATTACACGCTAAGATGGATGGCAAGTAGTTTTGGGTTGGGTTGTTTTTTTTTTTTTACCTAATTCTGAAAAAACATATCTCTACACAGATTATCCAGTCCTAACCTACCATCGGTGAGCAGCCTCATTTACTTGGTATTATTGCCAGGCACTGCAGCACTTTAGGCCAGCTGTACCTCCCTAGCGTGGCTCAAAAGCCAAAGAACTCTTGGCCAGCCCATTGTGTGCCCCCAGAGAGCACGGGCTGGGCTGTGCCAGCGCCCAGCAGCCCCAGCAAGGCTGCCTCACATGGAAACTGCAAAAGGCTGAGGTGAGGATCCATTGCTTCCTTGCTCACGCAAAGCTACCCAGGGCACTTGGACCTTGGACTGGGATGAGCTGCCTGAGTTCCACTATGCACAGGCGCTCTGACATTACCTTTCCCCCTTTTACAGTAACCAGGGTACCATCTCCCAGAGATGCTTCAGTCACAAAACAAAACAAAAAAATCAGCCTGTAAAGTTTCACCCAGGACAAAACCAAAGCACTCTGTTCTCCTTCACCTCTGACAACCAACATAATTTTATTCTGACTGCTCCATGTTTTCCCACTTTTCTTCCCTTCAATAGGTAATTCTATTTTTCCTGATACAACCTGTAACTTTTCTATTCCATTCTTTCAATATTTAAGAATTAGAGGAGCCTTTATACCCCATCAAAGCACATGCATCACAGACCCAGATTTATTAAACACCCACCATGAAAATCTGAATGACCCCATCATTTCTTTTGAAGAAAGAGAAACTTTTGAGTATCTCAGCACCACCAGAATACAGAGAAAAAGTATTACTTAGCAGACAGAAGAGCTCAGCTTCTTTGGAGCACTTACAACCACTCTGACACTACATGAAAACACAAAACTGCAAATAATACCACAAAAAAGATATCAAAGTTATTATTGTGTATTTTTTAAAAAATAAAGGAAATCAGAAGAGGTTGGAAGGGAAAGGAATAATCAGGCTAATTCCATAGCTTTCAGCTAAATCTATTAACAGGAGACAATGCTCAGCCTCAAAAGAAGTTCAGGATTAAAAGCAAGATTATTATGAATTTTACAATTTAGATCTAAGCTTCTATAATATGACATAATCCTTATAAAAATAACACTGACATGGTGCTTAATATATCAAGCTTGAAGAGGTTCAAAAACACCGAATCACAAACCTGAGAATTCAAGTCACTTTCTCTTCAAACCTTTAAGCAATTTACGACAGCAGGAACCCTTCCTGCAAATAAGGGCAGGATTTATCTCACTTGCCAAAAGTCACCATGGATGGGAGAAATTAACCCTACTTTAAGGGGAAACAAGGATTGGGAATACAGATCCATGCAGGTTTATGAAACAAACTCATGCCACTTCCCAACCTGAAAGCATTCCTACATTTTGCCCTGTTCTTAACTTCTGGTGGTGACACAAAACTGCTCTGGACAGTAATTTGTTCTGCAACAGTACACTCACATCTGAGTAACTACTCAAAATTGGCCAATTTGGACCTGAAGAAACAGGAAAATTCACTGCTTTTGTCCAGAGACCCAGTCAAATGCCTACCAGTTCTCTAAGGTTTTGAAGAATGAGAGGACCAGAACAAATTAGTTCAGTTTCCACTACAAAGTCATGTATTAAAAAAGAAAATACTAAATTCAAAACGTAATTTTGTATGTTTGCTGTACAAGCACCTCACCAAGGTCATCAGAGTTTTCAGTAAATGTTTAACCAGTCTCTTGTACAGATTCAGATACTTTTAATCAACACCGTTAGTGAGTAAATACATTATTTCAGGTTCTATCTTGCACATACAGAATATCTTCTCCACCTTATGACTTCTACACCCATTTCTTGCTCATATTTAAGAATAACATTTTCACGTCTTTGAACAGAATTAATATATTACAGAACACACTGGTGTACTTTGAGTAACATAGAAAAAAATCCAAAACAATGGCTTCTTTTAGAATCTTGATTATTTTATCCCATAGCAGGGTTCAGTGTCATCAAAACTGCATCAAGTTTTCCAGTGTTAAAAATGAGAAAAACACATAACCTTTTAAGGGCAGTTAAGAGACTATTATTCTGCCTCCACAAAGCTTTTAAGATTAAAATGATAGTTTGCATCTCTTACACCAGTGACAGTTCTAACATGTATAAAATTCACTTTTATGTGTTGTCAGATGACTATTTTTATGCTAAAGAGATAAAAATCTGACATTTCCTAGTAGAGATTAGTGGGGTTTTTTTCCCTTCTGGCTTACCAATGAAAAGCTCTCTTTGCTTATGACTATTTTCAGTATTGCACTGTCATACTGCCACTCCTATGGCACCCTCGTGTTTTGCCATCAGAACTACAGGAAGGAAAAGCCTGGCACTGAGCACTGCTAAGAGAAACAGCTCCCGAAGGTCCCACATCCACCTACACTGGTCTGTGGACAGATTCCAAAAAATCAGATGGGGTGGAAGGGAACAATACATTTACTGTTAACACAGCCTACCTCCTAGGCTGAGCACTAAAGGGCACCTAATTGAAGGCAATAGTGATGGACACACAATATCAAACTCTAGTGCACCAGAGGAGCCCTCAGGGCACAACCCTGCCTACACTGTGACAAGAATCCAGCGAATCCAGCACACAGACCTGGATCACTCAGAGATCTGGGATCTACAGAAACAAGATTAAACTGCTGCTTTGAAAGAATAAACCATTCTTTTTTTTCTTTTTTTTTTTAAATCTCCAGTTAGAACTCCCCCCTGCTGCACACCCATGGGCCATGTTCAGTTTGAACAATGAGCCATGTCTCTGGTAATGATATGAATGTTATTATACTTTAATTGCAAAAACTATAATGAGATTAAAAGATTTTGTTGTGAGATGATTGCATTGTAAACTCCCCATTATGCCAAAACCTCAGGTGCAGCAATATTTGAGTTCAAAATGTCTCATACCTTTGGCACAGCTCCTGCTTTTACTTGGCTCATGGGAACCAAGACACAGTAATTGGGTAAACACAACAAAAACTGAGGTAAATTAAACCATTGTACCAGAAGAGAGCAAAACGGCCCAATTTCCTCCCTGGCAGCCAAAGGCAAGTGATTCTGGCAGTGGAAAGGCAGATCAAGCTGTGCATTCCACAGCTGTGCCAGAACTGACTCAGGACAATGATCCTACTCCACTGCTCAAGAAAAATCAGGAATGTCTGCTGAACATGTACATGTTCTCCGTACTGTGATGAGGCACAGACTGAAGCAAGCACTGGACAGGAACACTTAACAGGCTGCTTCAGACTGAAAAACCTTTCTTTCTCAAAGTAAAGGTATGTCACCACATTGATTTAATAAAAAATATTTTAATAAATTGCATAAATAGATCAATACTGTACACTCCAGAACTCAAATTCAAAAATGTACATTACATCAAGCAGCAGTAGTGCCATGCAGTTAGTGGCTACTACTAACTATACTGCCACTTGCTAGTGGCTCCATTTAATTGGGTTTTCTCACTCGAAAAATTTGGGATGTAAATCAGACACTGGAATTTTTAATTTTTTTGATACTTTCCATAAGTGACGAAACAGGAATTTCTCCAATATCCTTCAATTTTCTTTGGCACTGAAATTTTGAAATATCTGATGCTCAATTGTGGCTCACAATGTTTCATTTACAAGAGTTCTGACTATGGTTATGCAGGTATAAAATACAGCCCCACAGGTGAAAAATGGACACAATATTACTCTTTTTACTGTTTTTAAACCAAACCAAACCAACAATTACAGTATTTAAGGCAAACAAGTGACAGTAAGACCACTCTTTACAACCAGACCTAAAAGCACACTTTTCCTAGAGTGCGTGGGATCCCTTCTCTGTCTTTGACTTTGAAAAGTGACTGGTAAAAAAAACCCATCAGGCTTTTTCAGATGTACACTACTACCATAACAGGGAAAGCTGCTTCTCTACACTACTAGCCTGAAATGAACAGAAGCACAACCATCATTCCCCCAGCTACTGCTACCCACTTATTACACATCCTAATATAAATTCTTATGGAAAAAGACAAAACTCAAAAGATCAATTCAGGGTCACAGGAAAAAAAAAATCAGGGGCAAACAAAGGACTGGCATTCCAGGCATGGCAGTAGAGAACGAGGTGTTACTGCTCTGTACTGGATGTGCCTTGAAAACTTACTTCTCTTTCTCCACAAGCACTTTGCTTTTCACTATGATCTGTGAACATTTCCAAATTTCAGCTAGGGTAAAAAAAAATCACAGTGTTTGTGATTCTGAATACAATCTATAGCAGCATACTAAGTTAAGCTATTGTGCACACAAATATTCAATGCAGATCTTCTGTGTAATCTAATCAACAATTTTTGAAGGTTTCCTGATGAAAGATGGAACAAAGCTCATAGTAGGTGGCATAAACTTAGTATAGTACTCAAGAGTTCAAAGAGCATAAGCACAAAATACGAGCTTTATTACAACCAAGTAGCACAAATCAGTGATTTACAAAGTACTTTTCCATTGGATCATGGCACAAAATCATGTGTGAAGGGAGACAAAAAGAGAAACAGAACATAAACGTTTCTAATTTAACAAGTCAATTAAGTTTATCCAAACAACACATGAGTTGACACCATGAACCATTAAAGCTGAAATACCAGAAGCAGAGTGGAGTATAAATCTGAGGCGTGACTGTCTCTCTGGAATGTTGTATCAAGTTACGATAAGGAAGTGCCAGACTACAGCTGTCAAACTGTTTTTCTACACACCAAGATGTTAATGGACTTACATAAATAGGAACCATCACAACTCTGAGAAAACTCATCTATTCAAGTATCAGCTTTTTTAGGATTCCTGGCAATTAAAAAGTAATTCTAGAGTAGAAAGAACTTTCATCATCAGATATGCAACTGTACTTCAACAAATACCAATCTGAACCTTTTTTTTTCAACAGGTAAGTAAAACAGAGTTCCCTGTGACTGTTACCAATGTAACAGTTGCATATCCATGATTTCCTTCAGGATGTCCTTGCTGGATAGTGGCAAATTCTCACTTGCCCCTTCCACATCTCTGCTTTATAAGGTGGGGACCATGGGTAGGGCTACAAACTACTTAGATATTTTCAGATGCAGCTCTGGAACCCAAGAGTTCTCCTCAAGGCTTCTCTCAGAAAAGCAGAACAGACAGAAACAGATCAGAATTTTGCAGACACCCTTTTATTCTTCCTTCTATTCCTCTGGCTACCCACCCCCACAGAGGAGGATGGAAACTCAGAACCCGGTTAGACAGGCAGGAGAGACCCTGATGGTGTCAGCTGAAGCATGCCAGACATGTGGAGGAAGACAAAAGGTCAGGGAACACTAGGGAAGAAGTGAGTTTTCGGAGAACAGAGGGAGCATAGAACATTAAAAAATTAAGAAGTGGAAACCACGATCCACAATTAGATACGCACAGGCTTTGATTTTCTGTAAGAGACTTTTATATCTATTAAGCTGAAAAACAATTTTAAAAATTACATTGTTATTAAACATTGTTTTCCTGTCTGCTGCTGTAAAAATAACAGAGACATAGACACCTTGTTATTTCTCAGTATTGAAAAACAGCTGTCATCAGTAGCAAGAGAACGAAACAAAAACCAAGTCGCAACACATCCTGGTCTCCAATTTAATTGATTTTCTTTTAATTTGTATTTAAAAATTACTGACAAAATGGAGAAACATTGTCCGAAAGCCTCATTTTAGAAGAGTCTCTGACCCTTGCTTTCCAAGTTTTTTAGAATTCCTCTAATAGAAAGAATGTAGTAACTTCTGAAGGGAAAAGTTGAGTCAACAAGCAAAGCATTTATGTCAGTGAAAGAAAGATGTTTATAAGTTAAAACTTGTGCTATTTTGAGTTGGCTCTTTTTTCGGTTTTCAAGTACAGTAGAAAAATGAATATGCACTCTGGAATGGACAGACTTTAAACAGCTGATCAATTCAGTAAAGAAATCATTGCTTGACTGAAAGGAATTTGGGTCAATCTCTGGTTATGATGGCACTTCTTGACTACGGCCTTCAGTGTGTGATTTGTTTTTAAATCAAAGATCCTTTTTTCCAATGTATCACTATTTCAATATTCCCTTTCCACAACTGAACCCGAGCAGTCATGCATGGTACTACTTTCATTACATTTCTCAGCAGATATTCATTCTCACAGAAAAAGGACCACCAGCCTGCTCCCAGAATTCAGGAGCTTGTACAGCCTGACGGAAGCCTAAGCACAGGAGAACAAACACCTACCAAGCAGCACTCCACATTATCTGACACTGCAATGGCATGACCCACACAGCCCTCTCCTGTTTCTTGCTGACAAGTCTCAGATCAAGCTAAATACAGCACTTTTTTTTTTTGGTGTTGATTTTTTTATGAGTGTAATCTATATTATGGAGATCAAAGAGATAGCAACAAGGCATGCACTTGCTTTACAGACATGAAATTAGAAAAACTCCCTGTGCTGAGGTACAATCTCAGCTAAAAGGACACATTTCACAGTGATTAAAGATATAACCATATGCTGATACTACAACAGAGATTGTCAGGGACTGAAATGAAAGACTTGGGAATGTTTTCAAGTATTAGAAAGACAAATCTATCACTGCACAGAGAAAGAAGGATGCTGCAAAAAAATAGGAAAGTTAAGAAGCAGCTGACAAATCTTCAAAGCATTGTCAGAAGAGGCAAGACACTGGAAGGTACAACAAAGCAAGTGAAAAATGGAAATTTTCTTGGGCTTTAGGAGTAGGCTTAGAGAAGAAGGCATTTCACAGAGAGGGAAGCTAAGGAGCCACATTAGTAATACCAGAAAAGTTAAGCTTACAAACCAAACATTAAATGGATGATAAAAAGAAAAGATCCTGAACATATTTGAATGTGACTTTCACTGGGATTGTGAGACAATGGAAAAGCCAGAAAGGGTCAAAGATGAGAATGAGACTGCAGAGAAACAGAAACATCACATCAAGAAGAAATAACTGCAAGTTTCCTTGAAATAAATGCTTCATACAGAAGAAGATATTGGCATCTTATCTAGGGAACCACAGGGCATTTCCCAATCAGTAAGAAACACTGGCAAATCACGCCCATGACCGGATGCAGTGTCGGAGAAGAGAAAGCCTCCTCCTTTTCCAAGGCTCCTGACTAACCCTTCCTATTCCACCAGCTCTGCTTTCAAACCTCACCTCTTTATTTACCAGTCTCCTGATCCACCAGAGATCAGAGATGGATGAGGCAGGAGGATTAATACCTCAGGGTACTTAGGATTTTTAAAACATCATGAATATCAATTTTGTCTGAAATATTTTCATTAGAAACTTCAGAACTGCTGTTTAAAGCAACATTCGACTCTGACAAACACAGTTCTTTTAAAGCAACACTTTCTGTATTTCAATTGGTTTTTTACTATGGTTTTGATTTCTAAGGCTTAACTCCACATCCTCATACCCTTTGAAACATCAAACCCCAAAGACTTTTGATCCAATTTTTATCATGTGCCTAGTTATAAGGTGTTCTATGGTTGTCCTATGTTACAAACTAACAAAACTTAAACCTCTTTCGGGTTGTTTGGAAAGCTGAGTTCCACCAAACATACTTGGAAGTCCTGGAGATAATTCCTAAATGAGTCATAAAAAACTGTCAGTTAACTACATCTAGCACATCAGTCTATTTTTATTATTTCCAACTGCGCCTCTTGCATAAATCTCTTTCTACAAAATAACAAACTGTATACAGGTGAATGCAATCTGAGTACACTATGTGAACAATCAAAAAAAAAACCAAAAAACCAAAATCACCACAATAAACCTGAGTCAATTTTTTATACATTTCACTATTATTAAATTTGCATTCTGTCACAGCACAGAGCCACTGCTAAGTACAAGTCTAAGGTGGATAAGTCATTGCTCCAAAGATAACAGACTTAGTCAATCCTGATCTGCCACTGGAATCAGTCAAGAAGACCTGTTTGTCCATTTTCAGAAGCCTAATTAAAAGTCCCACCATTATTCTGAACATCTGAATGAAGTAAACATTGTAAAAACTAACAAGAGCAACAACCCATTGGAGGTCTGTCACAACAGGAGGTCAGACTCACCAGGAAATTCCAAATCTCCTCCCTACATGAGACGGTCCCCACATCAGCAGTCTGGGACATCACCATCACACCCAGGTCCAGAGAGGACCAGACACAGCTCTGTCCCACCCCAACAGCGCTGTCCTCTCCCAAACCTCGTGCACAACTCTGTTCTCAGTCCCAATGTGGTCTAGATTTTAAAAACACTCTAACCAAATTGATTTTATCCTCAGGAATAGCACAGAGCCAACTCCTCTGAAAGTAGGCATGTATCAAATAAATACCATCAATGAAGCCAGCAACTTTTTCTTAACAGTCTGCCCAGTAACTCTGAGAGAAGTATTAGCCAGGCAATATAACTATGATAGACAAATATAACCCAAATGCAGATCTGGGAGGAAATCTGCCTAAGGCAATAGGGATAGGAAGTGGAAAATGCTATCACTGGCACTGGCTTTAGTGTTTTATACAGGTATAAGCAGCTGTAAAATTAAGTCTGAAAAGCGGAAGACAAGCATGTGACAGCATTGGTAATGGCACAAGTGAAGCAGTGCACTGGCTCCATGTATTTCCCACCTCCTGTCACTGCCTCTTCTACAGCCTGCTCCCCCTGCACCCTCCCCTCACACACCTCCATTCTGCCCCAGAGGAGAAGACAAATGCAGCTGCAAAGAGGAGAGTTACAATTCCCACTCCCACAGAAACTCTTCTACTTTCAGTTTCCGTATCACACTTACCCTGTTTGTTTTTAAGGCCTTTAACCTATTCCTACAACCAAGGCTTTACTTTGTGTCTCATGCACTGCCAGAGAAGCATGATAAAAACTTCAGCAACCACTACACACTTCCCCAGCTGGACTGCTGCTCTCTCCTGACACAATCTTTGGGGTTACAGTGCACCACTGATGTTCTTGTCATTCTTACATTCCCCAGTTTAGTCCTACCCACCTGTGCAAGATGGACTTTTCCTGATACACCTCCAAATCCCAGATAAATACACACACACCTGTATATACACTTTTACAGAGCCTTTTCCAAAGAGCAACTACTCAAATAACTCACAGACATCCTATATTTCAACTATAATCTGTCCTCTAGGCAGAGGCATATTTTAAGGCACAGTAAATGTTGCATGTATACCTAATATTTTTCCTAGGTACATCTGGCATTTGAGAAAACTTCAATATGGCATAATGCTGTATTTTTATCTGAATGCATAATGAAGAGTTGATTTCCTCCTATATGTAAAGAAATACGATAATGATGCACAGATAGTCTTGTGAGTTAGCAAGAAAAAGATAGAAAAAAGAAAATTTCTGACTGCCTATTAGTTTTCACCAGAAACACAACCTTAATTTTACATTCACTGTATTGTATTTTAAAGAGATTCCATCTGCTCTGTCTGTAGTGCACATTAATATTCAGAAGACATCTGCAGTGTGCAGACCAAGCTTTTAATTGGAATCATGTCACAGCTACCATCACACAACACAGAATGTAAATGTTGGCTATCTGCACTTGGCAGCTGCTTGGCAGGCTCAGCATAAAGTCCTACTGAGACTGATAGTGTCTTTAAATAATGCAGTATCAGGATATAAAAGCTATCTTGAGAAATCAAATATTGACTATCATATCCATAACTAATATAATTTACTAGCACCCTAAACTACTTATAAGCAAAATATGGTTCATATTCAGCCATAATTTTCAAAGAGAGACAACAAATTGATACAACTGAGCACTCACATCTTTCACTATGATAGATAACTTAAGCAAATTTAGTTTGTACACAAAAGGGGACAATGACAACTGAACTTTGGTGCAACCAAAATGGTGTAAGAAAGCTCAAAGCATTTATAAAAATCTAAAACTCAAGCATTGCTAAGGACATAAGAGCACCTGAATAAAAATTCAAATAACAGGTGCACTCAGTGAATTAAGATACTCTCCTACAATGTCAGACTAATTATTCAAGAACGAACAATATAGTTACCTTTTCTTGGAATTAAAAAAAAACCCACCCAACCCTGAGTCAACAGCATTATCATTTGCTTCAAATTCTTGCCAAACCATGGTAACACAAAATTACATTTTCCCAGTCACCTGCATATTTTCTGCTTGTACTCTGCTCTAAGTTTCTGACAAATGGGGCAGCGAGCAGCAATCTACAGAGAAAGAACTGCATGTGTGTGTATGTGTGCAGGTATATAAACACAAACCAAAGCTCTGTCCAATACAAGCAACTGGTTGTTACACTGACAAACTGATCTCAGATACCTTGCAAGAAATTTCAGTCTAATCAGTAAGAATGACAAAGGAACTCTAAAAACAGCAACACTTGCTTTTCATGAAACATACATTTCCTTGGGGAATTTATATTCCATCACCTTTGCCACTGTACTATAACAAACACAAAGCCAGAATTCAAGACCACAAGCCATTAAGGTACACAGTTATGCCACCACAAAAATAATTATGCAAGTAGAGGCAACATCAGAACAGAATCATCAGGATCCAGTGCCCTCCTCTGATAGACTAATTGGATTACTGGATCCTCTCAGCTTCAGAGCAGCTCCCAGCACAGATAAGGAGTTACACAGGAGGGGAAGACACAATTGTTTGTGTTCAGGGCATGCATACACGCTCAGTCTCAAGCCTGCACTTGCAGATCTGCCACCATTTGATGGAAGGGTAGAAAGGTAAAGAAACTGAGAAGGCAGAGCTGGGTTTCAGTCCCAACCTGAGAGCACAACAAACCTATCGCTGACCACTGATTGTAGCAGCACTTCCAATCTGCGTCAATGCCAAGGAAAAAAAGGGCTGGTCTTAGCCTTTTCCATCACTGATGTGCTTCCATCAGCGTGTGGTCTGCTTAAGTTTGGACTACAACAGAAAAGAAAAATTACCACGGGCAGTTACGAATGAGATGCAGCCTAAGAAGCTTTTCCTTTCGCCTCTGAGGTGTTTAGTCTCAGACAAAACAGGCCGGAGTCACTCTCACAGTCAGGTGTATCTCATGTGACAGTATGAAACAACTGAATTACTTCTACAAAAGAGCAATTTATAGGAAAAATATGGAAGAGGAGATTTGAAGCTCAGAAGAAACAACCAGCAGCATGGAGAGAGCCTGGTGTGTTGTACACCCAGCAGGCATGTTATATCTGCCAGGTCAACCTGAGTTCAGAACTGATTAATTATAGGGATCTAGGTAAAATTTAAGAATAGCATCCTACAGATAAAATAGGCACATAAAAGTCCACAGTTCTTTGCCTGGATCACTTCATTACCAATGAAGTATTGGTATTTCATTACCAATTCCTGCTGACATTTGAATGATGAAACATACTGTGTTTTTACATAAGACAAAACTGCAATAGGTTGTGCTGTCATCTGATTTGATCTGAATAAAAGAGCACAAGGAATTTCAATCAAGTGTCACTTCAAGCTGATTCAGAGCTTAATCTCACACATGCACATTTAACTCAAACCATAAGCACACTTGTATGTGCCAGGCAAGGCAGGCTGGTTCCAGGGTACTCTGGGCAGCTCCTGATGCAATGCTGCTATGCCAGGGAGGTGGTCCTTCCCTCCTACCAGCCCTGCTGAGGTCACACCTGGAGCTCCCTGTCCAGCTCCAGGCTCCCCAGAACAAAAGACTCATGGACATACTGGACAGAGTCCAGCCAAGGGCCATAAAGACAATGAGGGGACGTGGAGCATCTCTGGTTCGAGGACAGACGGAAAAGGCCAGACTGTCAGCCTAGAGAAGATAAGGCTCAGAGTTCTTATCAATACCTGAAGGGCACTGAAGGACAATGGAGGCAATTTCTCCTCATGGCACTCAGTGACAGGACAAGAGCCAGTGGCCACAAAGTCAAACCCAGAAACATCATGAAGCACTTGTTTACTGCTGGGGGACCACACACTGGCATAAATTGCCCAGAGAGGTTCTGGAGCCTCCATCCTGAGATACTGAGAAGTTACCTGGACGTGGTCCTGGCCTGCACTACAGGCAGTCCAGCTTCACAAAAGGGGCCAGGCAAGATGACCTCCAGAGGCACCTTCCAAACTCAACCATTCTGCAATTTCACAAAGATCCTCAACAGCTTATTAAAATTCATGCTTGGCTTCCAGTTTAACTTCCAGTGCAAGCAGAAGTAAAATTCATCTGCAGGTAGATGCATCTAGTTTCAGGCATCCTTTTTGCAGGTAGGTAACTACAAATTCTGACACAGCCACTGCACAGATTTTGGGCTGTTGGAGTTTAATTTGTTTGGCTGAGGTTTTTTTTAAGGGAAGAAAGGGAGGAAGAGCAAGTCTGAGAAATAGCCTGGGCTTCTACAGATCCTTACCATGGGCACATTCTTCACAACTGCAAACTGAGCACTTTTTGGGCATTTTAAAAAATGTGCAGTATTGACACTACTGCAATATACCAAAGTACTTCTTATTCTAATAATGCCACATAAAAATCAAGGAACACCCACATCCTTGACAAACCTCGGCAGGAGTATCAGCCAGCTTAGCCAGTGTCACAAAAGGTATCTATTATCAGCTGACCAGCTACGACCTTTCTAGGATTTAGCACTCTATCCTGCACAAGTAATCACCTCTGAAGGCTCATTCTTGCATGAACAATTTCTAAATTACCTTTCTCAAACTAGTCTTTCTCAAAAGAGCAGCAGTTTAAAAAGCTGGCTCAATTCTCCTGGAAGTCTGATTTTTACAGTTTTGGTGGATTTATATTAAGTGCTTAAAAAAGACTGACGATGTGTTGTTGATCTGTGAAATTATAAAAAATTTATTCAAAGAACTGGTGTTCCCATATGATGATATGTTAAAAAAAATTGCAAAAAAAAATGGTATAATATATCACACCACACATTTTAATAACCCAAACCAGAAACCATTGGTCAGTTCTTATAAGAAGTTCTACATATACTTGAAACTCATTTGCTTTCCAGTTAAAAAAAAAAAAAAAAGAAAAAGGCAAAACAAAAACCAACACACCAAAACCCCTACACCAACTCACAGTTTGTGTCCTTGTTATATACAGATTTATCTGCAGTAGTGATAGAAGAGGTACACTGGATTTACAGGATTTTATGCTGTAATGAGAGCTCCACAGTGACAACACTGGACACCAGGTTCTCTGCCTTGCTTTCCCTCATCTCTAAGGTGCAGGATCCTCCATGTGAGCACAACTGACTCTACAATTCATGATCATTTTCCTGTCTGGTGCTTTTCTAGTGACAAAATGTGAATTGCCCCCAGTGCTTCCATTCTTCTCCAGCAGCTAGCACAGGCTGAGCTCTGCAGGAGGGTGGCAGCCTGAGGACTGAGGGGTGACAAAATGATCAGGCAGGACTTACACAAGAGCATGAGGAATTCTACAGAAGCATCATTGACATCTCTGGCAATTCTGTGATATTATGAGCAGAGAACATGAAGTACTACTTCACTGCCAGTACAATATATTCATCAATAATTCACAAGTGAACCTTGTTTCATTGAGATATAATTTGGTTACAGCTCCTTTTAGTAAATCAAGCATAAATAAATTTGAATGGATTATAAATATGTATGTTTTAAAACTTAAAACTGTTTAATCTCCTAATCTGGTCAATCTTTAGGTTACAGTACACAACGAAATTAATGAGCAAGAACAACTTCTGTACTGCATCTCAAAGTGCTTCATAGCTTTTCTTCCTTCAGATTTACACTTCTAACAACATTATATCAACATTCAACAGTTACTTACAACATATAGCTGTAAAAAGAATCATCTCCATGTGAAAATGTATTTTGACAAGACAGCCCCCCACACACACTTCCAGTAATTGCATCCTGTGCACTTTCACAGGAAGAGGATTTTTGGGAAAGAGGAAGGGTGAAGGCAGACATATGTTCTGTATCCTAAGCAGGGATAATAGTAAAAAAAAAAATCAGTGTGTACTACCCTGACCAGGGAAAATCCTCTTTATAGAGTCACTTAGGTTGGAAAAGACCTTTAAGATAATTGATTGAGTCCAACCACAAACCAAACACTGCTACATCCACTGAGCCAGGTCCCTGAGCACGGTGCCAGATCTGCTCATGGATGTCAAAAGAGGCTTGGACAAATAATATTCATTCTGACAGTTTTCGACGCAAGGATAAAAAATTCCTTGACCAAACTGAGGCACAAGTGCTGCATGGTTCAGCTTCCAGATGAATTGATTTTTAGGAGCAGAACTTCTAGGATACAACTCCCCCGAGTCACACAGTGCTTCACAACAAATGTACACACTGCAATCTTCCAGCTATGAAAAGCTAAATCACTAGCAAAATCAGTACACATCATGCAAAGTTATATTATTTCATAGTGCTATGTAAAAATTGGTAAAACAGTTAATAATTACATGTTTCCAGCAGTAAGAAAGTAAAATTAATTCACAGGGATTTAAGAGATGCTCATAAAAATACTAATCATGTTTATGGCTTTCTATCATAAAGTTGCATGATCTCAAGATTAGAATTAAAAACATCGTATCCAGTGATATTTAACACTACAGAAATTGGTCTGTGAATATCCCCACTCTGAACAGGATTAATTTTTAGCATTTTATAACAAAACTACACATGGAATCTTTTCCCCACCCCTCCCCAAAGGTGTGAAAGACAGAAGACTAAATGTTAATCTCTTCTGATAAGCCATCTTTCATAATTTATGAACCTGAGAACCCTGTGAGTCTTAAAAATACTTACAAATTTTAATCAGAAACACTGGCAACATCAAATGTTTGAAAACTGTTTATGAACAATTACTTTTTTCTGAAAAAAAAAAAAAAAAAAAAAGGGTAACTCCATCTTAGAACTTTCATTCCAGAGATGTACAAGATAAATCTTTCAGAGATGGGTACCCCCATACCCATGACAGCCAGGGAGGGACCAGCTCCTTCACTACAGATGTCCTTGAGGAAGCAATTCTTCCCGAACGATCATAATTAGCACAAGTGTTGCCACAAAAATAAGTGTTTACTGGAGCCTCACCAGGAAAAATAACACAAAAATATTTGTGGGTTTGTTGTTTTTTTGGGTTTTTTTTGTTGTTTTTTTTTTTTTTTAATTTCTTCTATGGAACACAGTTTTCTCAATAGGAAGCAGAAAACAATATGCTGTCCCAAGGGAGGAAGAACCAAAATGGAAATGAAGAGCCATTGTGACATCCTGCTTTATAGCAGTTTGTCAATATGCAATCACCAAGAATGAGGAAATTGGCACCACAGCTGATTCAAAAATACAGAGGAAAACTACAAAGCAGTTTCTCAACCCTCATCCAAAAACCACATTTCATTCCCCACACAAACTCCCCACATGTTTTTACAATGCTCTGCAACGACAACGCTCAGATCCAGGACAGAACAGTGACTGGTGGGAGAACATGCAATTTCTCCCCAACCTGCAATCCTAGCCCTTCTTCACCCAACAGCTCAGAGTGGGATTTTGTGACAATTTGCTCAGTTCTGCTGGTCAGGCCCCTGATCCGACCATCCTGGTCTGGACTCCACTAATGCCCACAAAGGAATGCAGGGTTCCAGACTCCTGTAAGATGACCTCACACCAAAAGCTGACATCACGCCAGCCCCTGCAGGCTAGAGACCATTTCTGAACAGAAGCAAGGCTGTTCTGCAAGACACCAGGAAATCAAAGGAGAGAACAGAGCGTGCCTTAACATTTCTCACAAAATAAACCCCAAGGTGTTGTTGGCTTTAAATGACAATAAAAGCAATGCTACAGAAGGAATACCTGCAAGTCCCTACCTCATGCCCTGAAGAGCTGTTCCTAAAGATGTTTTCTCCCCTAAAGGGAATTTCCACATCTATGCACAGAGAACTGCCACTCTCAATCATTTACCATTTCTACACAGAAAAGAAATGTATGGAAAGGACTCGCAGCAAAACTGCTAGTAATAAAATGCTGGCCTTTATTATACATGATTTATTGTGTATTTATGAAACAGAGCTCAAATCCTAGCAGTGTGAAAACTGTAAGACGGGGCGCTTTCCCCTAAATCTCCTCTCTCTTGTAAGAATCCTTCCCACCACAGCAGAGAACACTGCCATCATCTCCACAGTTCTCACAGGCAAAAACACCACGACCACAAAACAGCTGCTTGCTCTGCACAGTGGATTTCTGGAGTTTCTATCCAATGGCCCCTCTTTCAGATCCATATTTTTAAAAGGAAAAAAAGCTTTTGCATTAAAGGATCTCATAAGCACACAACCTTTATTATATTACTATCCCAGTAAGACTATGCAAGTCTTTTATGCAAGAGCATTTTGTCCAAACTCAGATTTCCCAAATTTCCCCCCAGGTGCTTTTCTAACCAATGTTTGTTTGATTTACTATCTCCCTTGTCTGTTTCATGTTACAGTGAGGTATAAAGACATGAAAACTGCAGACTGGAGAAGAGTACACACCATTTGCTGTGGAACTGACACTACCTCAGGAAAAAAATTAAATCTACATGAATCAAAGAATCTTGATGTATCAAAAACCACCAAACAATTGTTACATACCAAAGAAGTACTGATGCAAGGACAGGCATGGAACACAAGGAATCATAACTAAAGGAATCTAAAGGACCATTACGATGGAATAACATCCCTCTAAAAGAGGAAGCAGCACATTTGTTGAGTTACATTTGTTACTGTCTCCCTCTTCTTTCACAAGAAAATATGAATGATCATTCATGAAGCTGAAAACGTTACTGAAGCCAGTGGGAAACATTCATAGCTCATCTTGGCTACATTTCCAGTCTTCATTTGAATAATGAGCAACTGCTCTGTCAGACATTAAGGTTTTTAATGACTGACTGGTGAATAGCTCGAAGTGAGCTTGTTCTCTGCTGTCTCCTCCTCTTCCCCGAGATCTCCATTGTTCTATTTTAGGTAAGAGGGTACAAGAAAACGTCAGTATTAGCATGAGGGGAACACTGACAGAATTGTCTCAGAATTCTAATATTAGTTTATGAAATGAACAAAAAATAGCAAAGTTAAATAGAAGCTAATGTTCAGTACAATATCTAGTACTGATATATGATATCTTCCTTTAGCTTGATTTTAGAACTAGCTAGAAAAATACAATTTCAGAAGTTTCATACAACTTTTCTTACAATAAACTTCTTCAACATGGAAACACCAGCTTTTAAGAATTCAGCAATTATTTATAATAGCTAGTTACCCACTTCATAGTTAGTTATGCTCTTTTAGAAGCTAGTACACAGAGTAACTGCAGGATACCAACAGGGCAGAAACAGTCAAGAATTTATCTGAACAGTTATAGCAACTATCTAAAGCTCTTTCAGAAAGTAACAAGCTTAAGAGTTATGTGAAAAGTTAGGCAACAGACTACAAATACATATTTAAATTAAATTTTAAACAAAAATAATACTGCATGCTTCCTCACATTTTAGGACATACTGATCACTTAAAGCAGAACAATTATGTCAAGCCACTAACTGCAAACTGAAGTAAGAGGGTATCTTTTTCAAGAGATTGTAAGGAATATCTAATAGATGTTACAGGAATATTAACTGTGCTGAGAGCAAGACATTACAAATGGCTCTAAGTGTACTATGTCAAAACTGCAAGAAACTTCGGTTTGATAACTAATATAGAAGCTCATCTTTCCTGATGTAAACCAATATACATTTAGCGACATCCAGGGATATCTGAATTTCAGTCAACCCATTATAATTCTCTGTTTCTCAGCCAGGCAGCACCTTTTATCCCTTTGTTTCACACTTCTAGTTATTTTACTGTCTCAGGTAAAGAAGGATTACAGACACATTCTCATTAAATTTCCTTTGTACAGAGGACTACTGATGAAATATTCCTTCAATGCCCACTAAGCTACAATTGTGGCTTCCTTAGAACTACATTACTTAGTTCAAAAAATTCCTAGTCTAACCTTGTAATACAGTAATTGCAACCTTAAGAACAAATGCTGAAAAGCAATTTTATTGTGATAAACAAATACAGAAACAAAAAGGCCTCCAGGGAAAAAAAAAGTATTTACATGCTCTGTCCAAACAACTAAAAAGAAGTAAAATCAGTCTTCCTTAATACTTGGTTTATCTTCAAAATTCCCCCAAGAGAACAAGATAAATAGCGGGAGTGAAGTTCCATTAGTACTAACAGCAGCTACTCTACTTAATCCTTCAGATTTAAGTCATGGAGAACTGCCTCTGTAAAAGCAAAGACATGTGCAAGTATAGCAGCTGCACAACAGTAGTCCTTCATATTTATGTTGAACACATTCAAGATACGGTGCTGCCAAAAATTAATATAATTAGAAAATTAAATGCAGAGATATATTACTCTTAAAACAGATGCATCACTAATACTTTGCTTTACAATTGATTCAATGTCCTTGAAGGATATCAATGAATAGATAAAACTCTAAAGCTTCTTCCATACCTCCTGGTCACTAGGCTTGTTTGAACATACCTTTTAGAGCACAAAGCAAGAATGGTATGCAAAGAGAAGAAATGCACAAATTCAAAGCTTTAATGCAGTCAGATCATAGAATTAAGGTGGAGAAGACCTTTAAAATCACTGAAGCCAACCATTAACCCAGCTTTTTCCTCTACCTCCCTAAAAATCTAGAGACTACTTAAGGAGAGTACAAAACACCTTTGTTACAACCACTATTTAAAAAAAGATATGCAGAACAAGTAATTAGCAGATTATGAGAGTGCTTACTGTGCTACCTAGATTTTAAATACAGTAGCTACTCTTTGGACTAAATTTGTATTGCACATTTGAAGAGAGAGCTACTGTGCTTTATTATCAGTTAATTAACAGTTAAAGACAAAGTAGGTAAGTGAAAGCACTAGTAAAAAGTTCAAAGTACTTTAATTTTAAAGATGGTATCTAACAGCAACATGTACAACACCCCATAAATCTGATTTACACCTGAAAACTTGAAAGGTATTTTTCAAAAGGACTGCTATTCTTCTTATGCTATACTGCAAAAGATTTAACATCATCCAATTCCTGTAATTCAATAAATTTCATTGAATTATTTCAGGGAAACAGCAAGGAGTTATGTCTAACCTGTGAATTGATATAGGCAGAGCATAAATGCTTTGTGATTGATATAACACAGTGATTTCTAAGCAATTCCACAGGACATCAGAATAAGAAAGCATAAGCAAGTGATACTTAGAAATAAGAAGATAAGCAATGCAAAACAGGTTTAATTTAATACCAAGTGTTTCCATTAACAATCAAAAACTTAAGTGTTTCAAAGATGCACTGAACTCTTATTCTGTACCACATTCAAGATCTAACGATGTAAACGAGCATTTCTCTACTCCCTTCTGCTCAGATATTCTACTGATGTTTTAAAGATGACATTTAGCAAATCCTCGAATTTTAATTGAGAAGCTCAGTGCAGAGCTAAAGCATCTTTTCACCTGTCCATCCAGATTCATATGCACCATTTCCCATCACAACAAGAGAGCATACTGAACAGGATTATTTCAAAAGCAAAATACTAAGAAGGGCTCTCTTTTGCTCAGGGAGCAGCTGAAAAGCACATCATCTTTCCTTCAATATCAAGGGAAAATCCTGACAAGGAAAAATTTTATTTGCAATAAAATACTTGCAATTAGTTGAAACATCTGAGTCGCTCAAATTAGTATAAACCCAAAAATATTTCAGTCCCACTATTAATTATACTTAATACCCCCAAGAACACATACAGGTAGTTTTATTGTTATAAAATAGAAGACAAAAAAGCAAGTTAATCACGCAGCACTTTGAACCCTTGTGCAACTGCCTCAAGGGACAGGGAAGCAGAGCCTCTGCCTTCCTTCAGGTGTGCTCCTCAACAGGAGGCTTCCCAAAGCAGTAATTCAAGCAGTGAACAGACCATTTCTGTGGTGTTAATTTCAGTCTTAACACATCCATTCAGAGCCTGCGTGTTAAAAGTACAAGTGTCATGGTCAAGGACACACTTTAATACCTATCTGTCCTTGGTTACATTCTCAGGCTGATTTTGGAAGGTCTTGCTTTGCACCTTTCCCAACTCCCCAACGTCTCAGTTCTGCAGTTATACCAAACAAATAAACACTCTGAAGAAAGCATTGTATCTCTTCAATTCTCTGCCACAGCCCAGTGGATAAATGTTTCTGGGGGCTCCCCCACAACTTTATTTTCACACAAGCCTTACAATGCACTCTGCTGAACAGCCACATCCTGATGCCCTTTGATCACGTACAAAAACAGTTAACATGAAGGATGAAACTCCAGGGGGTCAGACAGGAAACATAAACGTGGAAATAATTTCCTAAGCATCACCTAAGAGTGATCATCCTAAGAGAATAAAAGTTTGGGGTTTTTTTGGGGTTTTTTTTGTAGCCTAGCTAGTTTCAGTGACTTTTACCACATGGATGGAGTTCCACTATGGCATCACTATGGCTACTTGAAGAAATTTGCCACAAGGCTTACACCAAAGGCCAGGACCTCCTTCTGACTTGTTTCTATTACCATATGCACTCAGCATACAAAAAACCCCACATAACTTATCTGAAATGTTATCTCAGTCTGAGTGTGCAGATGCAGCCTAGTGACATACACAGATTTAATACTGGGCCAGAAACACACACAAAGACAAGCACATTATTTCCAAAGATCTTTTCTACGCCCAAAATACACCATAAGGGGAATTACTTAAACTAGCTTTAAGTTTCCCTAACATAATAATTTACAAAAACAACTGCTCAATTTAATCTTTTTATTTATAGACACGGAAACATGTTTAAAAGATCTATTTTACCACCTCTCACAGCAATTCAAAGGTAACAAAGCATAACCTAGGAAAGCACAGTGAAATTCACCAAAGTCTTTCCTAAATTGCCTAAGATTAAAACCGGCAGTCTTTACAAACATTATTCTGGTGCATCCAGTGAGATTATCTGACTCTCTCATTGTGTATGCTTTCCCTATCTCCACATCTTCTTTAAACACTAAGCAGATATAAGCACCCAGGATCTTGTCTTCCACAAGGTACCTGATCAGGCACCAGAACATTAACATGTTTCACTGACAGACCTAATGAACACATAGCCATGGCTGACTGTCTCTGTTAAACAACGCAAGAAAGAATCATTTCCCTGACCCTCCAGAGGGATCCTCCTCACCTGCTGGCACAGAGAACACGGCCCTGCTCCTGGGAAGCCACAAGGGGGGAACAGCCTGGGCTTTCAGACAGGAAGCAAAACAGCGTTACTGACAGTGGCACTTGCACAAAGGGCTCTACTACAAGAAGTGACAGTGCCCAGCCTGGTTAATTTAATTTTCTCTCTGACTAAGATAGAAAGATGATAAGCAGAAACATGAAGCAAAGGAACCACCCTTCTGCTTTGGACAGCCTCGCTGTGTAAAGCTGCACTTGAAAAGCTGTATGCCACCATTACATTTTTACATTTTTATCTGAAAACATTTAACTTCAGAGGATCCTTCCAGCTGCAGTTACAACATTCAGAAAGAAAATTTTACACTTACTTCCCTGAAGACAGTATTTCAAACCCCAAATCTACATAAACTGATCACAAAATAGCAAAATTGCACCCAAAGACATCAGACTTTCTGGTGGAATGGGTTTTTTGTTTGGTTTTGTCACTTGGGGATTTTTTTTTTGTGGTTTGGGTTCCTTTTTTTTCTTTTTTTAAGGAAAATATTAAATACAAAGACATTGCACATTTTTAAGAATTACATCGAACTATCTACTGAAATATTTCCAACATGGAGTTTAATTTTAAAATAAATTCTGCAAGAAACTCTAACTTCTTTCATATTTAGATATGTTTGAAAATACTGCTGACTTGGTTGCAGGGCAAAAAATCACTTGTAATTTCCATAAATCTGCGCTCATATTTGAACATTCCCTTAAATTCAATTCAGTCACCACCAGTGTCCACACCTTTACCCTTCACCTTTCCTCTATTCTTCTTCATGCTCTAAACAGAGCTTCTCTCTTCAGTCACCACCAGTGTCCACACCTTTACCCTTCACCTTTCCTCTATTCTTCATGCCCTAAACAGAGCTTCTCTCTCATGAGAAAAAACATCCAAACCCAGACACTGACTGCAAACTGGTTTTCAATTCATTCTGACTGCACATTTCACTCTTGTCCCCTCGCACATTCCACGTCCTGTTTGTCTATTTTCAAGAGCTTAAGATATGTTTCACTTTGTGTTCCCAGCCTAAAAGCGCTGCAAAAATAGCTGGTGTCTCAATGCTTCCTTAATAAAAACAATTATTTGTTCCATAGCTTAATTCCTTCCTGCTTCTCTAGAACTGTTAACCAGGGAGTAGATGTTAAGAGCACACTGCATCCACAAGGTGACATCCAGTAATTGGTCTAGAAGAGGATCCTCTATCAATAAAAGTCAGAAACCTTTACGTTATAGGTCAAGGGCACAAGACCTTCAAAGGAGGGCACTGAGAGTTCAGGGAAAGCACGCCTTTTCTCACCATTCCCTCCCCTTTAAGCTACTTTCTAATAATGAGAAAGTATTCAGTCCAAAAAATTCTGGGTGTGCCAAGTACCACCATTCACAGGCATTTTAAATAACTTCTCACACTGAGGCTCAATTACAAACACTCTGCATAGCCTAAAACACACAGTATAAATCTGACAGAAGAAAAATTTCAGTATCACAAGTGGCATTTCATTGTCCAGCTCAGGTTAAGTATCTTTTCCATCTTCGAGACTGGCAGTATAAACAGCAATATACAAGTGGCTTTGAATTTCAGTATGTTGCTAAACAGCGAAAGTTATTTCAGTGCTTTATAACAGCCACTTTAAATACACAACAGCGGCAATAAACCACCCCAGTTTCAGCGAAAAAATCCCAACCATACTCTCGTCCACAATGATTTAAAGACAGAAACGTAAAGATAAGTACAGAGGAGGTTGCACAATAACACATGATCTTCCCTATCACATGCTTGGCAGCGCGCTCGCTGCCCGGCGATACCCGGTCAGACCCCGGGGCACTCCGGCCGCCCGGGGCAGCGCCGGGCACCCCCGGCACGGGGCTCCGGCCGAAGCGTCGGGGCCATCCGGGGCTCCCTGAGCACGGCCGGCAGCCCACGGGGAGCGGCACCGGCGGCAGCGGGAGCCGGCGGAGCCTCTCCCCATTCAATCCCGCCTTGCTGCCCGCCCTGCGCAGCGGCGGCCCCGCACCGGGCACGGCGGGGAGCGGCCGGCGGCCCTGCCTGCAGCCCCCGGCACGACCCCGCGCCCCCTCCGCGGCAGCGCCGGTACTTACGCTCGAAGTCGGAGTCGGACTCGTCGTCGCCGCGGTCGGGCTCCTCGTCGCCGTTGGACTCGGTCTGCATGGGCTCCCCGTCGAAGCTGACCACCCTGCGGCCACCGCCCGCCTCCTGGTCGCGGGCATCCCGCAGGCGGGCGAAGTACTCGGCGGCGAAGCCCAGCAGGTCGGACGGCCGGTGCCGCAGCACCTCCACCGTGTAGCCCTGCAGCAGCTCGGTCAGGCCCGGCGGGATCTCGATGCTCATGGTGCCGGACACCCGGGAGGCCGCCTCGCCTCCCTTCCTCCCACCCTCCCTCCGTCCGTCCCTCCCCGCGTCCGCGGCCGGCGGTGCCGGTGGCGGTGGCGGTGCGGGCTCAGGGCCTCCCAGACGGGCGCGGACCGACTCCCGCCGCTCCGGTCACACGAGCCGCGGGGCGCGGAGGGGAGGGACGGGACGGGGCGGGAGCGGCCCCGCGGCGCAGGCGCGGAGCGGGCGCGAGCGGGGGAGGCTCGGCGGGAGACGGGATGGGTCCGTGCCTGGATGGTTCTGCTCTCTGGAAAACTGATAGGCGCCCGCCGTTCTGCGCCCGCCGGAGTCGTTAAACCCCGGTCCCGGCGGGTTGGGCCGGCTGTGAGCGGTGTTGGGAAACCTCTGGGCCACAGCTGGCGGCGGGATGTGGGGAGGGGCGGAGGTCAGGCGGGCGCCTCCTCGCCGTCGCTGCTGCGGTTTTATTTTAGTCTGCTTTCACATCAGTGGCCCCGTATACTCGTTCCTTGTCAGAATCACAGAACAATTAGGTTGGAAAAGACCTCTGGGGTCAGAGAGTGCAGCTTTGACCAAACCACCGTGTCTAGACCATGACACTGAGAGCCGCGTCCAGGGACGGTGACCACCACCTCCCTGGGCAGCCTGTTCCAATATCTGGTCACCGTTTCTGTGGAAGAATTCCGCCTAATGTCGTACCTAAACCTCCCCTGGCACAATTTGAGGCCACGTCCTCTTGTCCTTTTGTCGGTGTCGTGGGAGAAGAGGCTGATCCCCACCTGGCTGCACTCTCCTTTCAGGCGCGTGTGGCGAGCAGTACGATCGCCCCGAGCTTCCTTTTCTCCACGCTAAACACCCCCAGCTCCCTCAGCTTCTCCTCATCAGATTTGTGTTCCAGACCCTTCCTCAGCTCCATTCCCTTCTCTGGGCTCCTCAATGTCCTCCCTGAGCTGAGGGGCCCAGAACCAGGCACAGCAGTGCCAAGGACAGAGGTTCTCCTTCCTCACGGAGCACGTAGGGTGTTTCCAAGCTCCCCCAGGAGCAGGAGAACAAGGGGTTTTTGACCTTGGTCAGATCCAGTTGAACTTCCATCCAGTTCTTGTTTGGAGTTAGATTTAGGACCTATGACCCTTGGATTCTCATCAGAATTATGTTATTAGAGAACAATTCTTTAGTCAGTGCAAGATTTTCACACCTTTTGGTAAACACTGAATAGAGCCATGATATAGTCTGAAAGGGTGGCAATAGTATTGATCTGATAATAATAAAGCGTTACAGATAAGAATTTCAGAAAAATTAAACACAGAATCATAGAATGGTTTGGTTTGGAAGGAACCCTAAAGGTCACCTAGTTCCAAAGCCTCTGCCATGGTCAGGAGCAGCTTCCACTAGACCAGATTGCTCCAAGCCTCATCCAATCTGGCCTTGAACGCCTCCAGGCATGGGGCATCCACAACTCTGCAGGACCTGTGCCAGTGCCTCGTCACCCACAGCACTGCTGATATGTGTGAGCTTTGGAGATACCCATTCAAATGCCCTTAAATGCGCTTTATTCAGATTTTTGCTTGTGCTTGTTGTACAAAACCTGTTATCTGTGTGTACAAGGGAGGTTTGGCAGATGCCCAGGGGCTGCGTGGAGTGGAGCCATGAGCCCGTAAGGTTTGACGTTGCTGGGAAGCTCATCTTGGGACAAAACAGACCTGTGCAAACATGACTCAAGGAGAATACGGATGTTGGCTTAGTGACACCGCTGCGTGTAGTCAGTGTACATATTTTTATTTAATTCTTCTTTTGTTTCAACAATAAAACAGCAAAAATCAACTCATTCTCAAAATACAAAATTTCGCTTAGAAGCCCAGATCTGGCTGAGGCAGCGTACTGTGTTTTGGTTTTGTTTGCTCGTGTGCCAGAGAGTCCCCTCGCTGATCCAGATGGTTCTCACTGCACTCGCAGATAAAGGGAGCCTGTTCATCGCTCTGCACCGAGGGCACTGCCAGAGCACCACATCCAGGGTTTTCCTGATGGCTCTCACTGAGGGAGGCCAGTTGCAAAGCTCATGGCACATAAAGGTGTTCTTTGTAATGCAGCTCCCATATTTTCATACAGAGTAAGATTACATTGTACATCCATACAAAGTGAACAAAATTTTTTAAAAGCACAGAAGGTAGATTTGCTATATCTCAGCAGTTTATCCAAAGATTTTGCATGAAGCTGTTTCTCTTAATTTCTATTTTTTTTCTACAGCAAGGACAACAGTTGCTCTATTGCCTTTTTCAAAAGATAATTGATAGTGATTTTTCGTTTGCCATTTCTACCATTATTATCTGTCTGATGGTCTCAAACATTACAAGAGCATATTTCACTGCTCAATGTATGTACTTTAGCTATTGACAGAACTGGTACAGAGAAAGATTCTGATCAATGAGAAAACTATGGTTAGTCTCCCCACAAAATTAAGATCTCTGACAAGATCTTACCTTTGCTGATTGGGTGCTGAAGATATTGCTGGTGATGAAGAGGTTAAAATGAAATTTAAAAAATTCTGCAAAAATGGTGAAACAAAATAGCAGTAAAAAGCACTGTCAAGAAGGTTTAAAGGAAGAAAGGGAAAGTCTAATTCCAAGGGAGTACACTTATTTTTCTTTTCCACTTTTTTGCACAACAGCCAGCCGCCTGACAATTGCCTGCTTTTGGCATTAGTCAGCTCTTGTATTAACTTTTAATGTTTGTTGATAATTTTGTGTCATTTGTGCCTGTGAATATTAATCTAGTTAGTTATTTGAAAAAAATGTGTTACCAGTAAATATTGTTAATTCTCTGAAGGGCTACTTTGTATTGGCCTTCTGATATTTATATGTCCCCACACAACTAATCAGCTTCAGGGGAAAGTAAAGAGCAGAGCTCTGTTTATTCTCTTCCTGAAGGTCAACTGACAAAATCAAAAGCATCCAAGGTCACACAAAGTGCATTTTCAAGTTGATTTATGCCACAGTTTATCCTGTTTTTCATATACCTTTTTTTTTTGGGTAAACATCAGAACTGAAGACACAAATATGCGAGAAGCTTGTTGGAGATCAAGTTAATTGTTACAGTGCCTGCTGTGCATACAGAGAGCACATCATACACTTTCTTTCTCCCTGAATTTGCATAACTTTTAAAATTATTACTGTAATAAGCATTCACATTAAAAGAATGTTAGAAAATAAATTAGAAAATGCACTTGCAGCCTTAATTTGATCCCCTTTATAATAACATTTTTAATTCAGGCACCATGACCAATGCAATTTCTTTCCTCTGGCTTCATGGCACATTCAGCAGCCAGTATGGAGTTAGATAAGTCTTGTATAGCTGATGAAGCTGGTCCCCACAGCATTCCTATCAAAATACATATATATTTCAGTATATAGTTATCCTAATAATTTCTTAGTGGCTGAAAGCTATTCCCATATACACCACGTGTCTGTGCTCCCAAATGGTGAAGTCTCTTCCCTTTACTCTGCCTGTTCTACCCAGATCTGTGTGACTTTGATGTGTCATTAGTGAAACTGTTATGGAGCTTCAGTGCTTGTCCTGCTCAGGCAGAAGCTGCAACATTGCCAGCAGAAAAAGCAAAATAGTCTGTGTAGTCTTGCACTGGGGAAAAATAATCAGATTAAACTTCCTGACTGGCTCCTTAAAAAGTAAAATAAATCCTTTTATAACGAGTAATAATTCACTTCTCATAAACCTGTCAGCACCAGCCAGAGCTCAGACACTATATAAACATATGTACATCTTGGATTAATTACACTTGCCTTCAAATTCCATAGAAGGATCATGCAAGAAAACACTAAATATTCTGATGACAGTTATTAGTGAACACAGCCTCACGTTTTCCACATCCCCCTGGTGCTGAAGCCAGTGACCAAGGTTTGTCACAGCAGCAAGTTCCAGAAGTTAAATACCTGTTAGATAAAGCAGCACTTCTTTTTCTAAGATCTGGAGCGCTCTTCCCACATTTACCAAATTACTCCTACTCCTGGTATTGCAGGACTTGGCAAATTATGTTTCTGCCTGTGTTTTATTTGCTACTTTGTGATTTTGTAAACCTTGATCTTCCCTCAGCCCTCTCAAAATTAAGGTCTGACAGTCCTAGTGGTCTCTCCTCCAAAAGCAGCTGCTTCCCCAGGATGACACGAAATGCTCCTTTCTGTAGCTGCTCAGCTTCTCTGTGCCTTTCATGAGCACTGTGTGCAGTTCTGGTCTCCACAGCCCAGAATGTGGGCTCACCCTGGTTTTACACAGCAGAAAAATGGTTCTGTCTGTTTTGTTCTCCAACACTTTTCCTTAGATTTTTTGGCTGCCACATCATTATGAGCTGAATGTATCCAGTGTTCATTTTAAGACATAAAGAGATTAAAAAAATCCCAATTCCCTTGCTCTGTTGCTCCCATGGCTGACCACCCTCATTGTAAAAAACATGCTGAGTTTTACATTTTAACTTTTCTATGTTTAACATTCAAATGTTTTTCTACCCACTGCTCGCTCCAGTTGCTGCAAATGTGCATAAACATCATGTAACTTTGTGCATAATGTACACAAACCTTCTGAGTTTGCATTTTACCAGGAGTAATAGTAACGAACAAGTGGTCCTGGGCTTCAAAACCAGGATGTAGAGATCCTTGGACACCGTGTGAAACTGCTACATGAAACTGCTTCTCCTGCCTCTCTGTGGTTCCTTCTCAGGAAAGTGCTAAACCTCAGAAACCAAACTTAGGTGCTCTAACCAGTAGGTTTGCTTTTGACAGTAAGCAAGATTTCATATGCATTTTTGTTAGCCTTTAGAGTGAATAGCTTGAGTGCTGTATACTTCAGCAAATCATGTGGGACTGTCTATCAATAGTACAAAGACAGGAGAAAAAAAAAATCAACCTTTTTTAAAATAAATACATATAAATAAATGTGTCAGGTTGAAATTTGTTACCTTGACACTACCTTTAGTCCATCAAAAATATTTTGGACAATTCTTAGAAAGATACCTTGCTGCATTTGTTGATAAATGTCAAAGTATCAAGTTGGGAGAAACATCTGTATAAATGTCCAGATTTTCATTGGTGTCATTTAGTTTATGAACACAGAAAGCACTGATTCTGTTTGTAACAATTACAAATTTTCAGGCAGTAGAAAACACCAAGCTTAAAATACCTGATTTTGTAAATCGTCGGACCTAGATGTTACCTAGACGTAAAAAGAAATACTTCTGACTATCATGTCATACTTGTGATGTAAAATGGCACATGTTTGAATCTAGATAAAAGTAGTATCTGTGACATAAGACGTGTGGGATGACCACGTTGTTTAAACTACCCTGAGTAACACTATATAGCAGATGTAGAGTTTATGGTTGCCACGTCAGAGGAGCCCTAAGCAACGGCCCTGCTGTGTAAACAGGGGATATTCAAATAAGGACTTAGCTAAGCCCTTGGTTCTCTTGCATACAAAGTGGTAGCTGTACCCATTTTGGTTGTACTTTCATTTCTGGCCCCAGCACTGAAAATATTACATTAAGACCTTCTCCACAGAGGTTGGTATGAATTCTGGGCAGAGAGAACTGGTGGGAACAGACCTTTATGTGAGCCCCATTGTAGCCAGTCACTCACTGGGTAGGGCTATGTTGGCCTTAGAGTACGCATACATCTGTAATGAATAAAGATAGAAGGTTTTCAGATTGCTTTGTTTTAAGAGAAGAAAGAAAATTAACCTCCCTGTAACTTGTTCAAAGACTAATCTGAATCCAAACTATCAATTGCTGTCTGTGTTTTCTGGCAGAACCTGTTCAAACACAAGTTTGTTGATGTTGAGAGGTTTGTCATACAGAGCTCTGAAATTTATTTCTTCCTTGAGCCTTTGCTTGAAAATCTGGAATTGTCTTTTGCTGTATGTACAAACTTGTCCCCTCCCCATCTTCTCACATTTCCACCTGACACAGTTCAGGTTATGAGCATTTCTGTGCTGGGTCCCAGCCTGCCACTACCCAGACATTTATGGCTCTGTCACTGTTGCTACACTCCTGTTTTCACATCTTCTGCTTTCCCCTTTGTAGACTGAATGTTATTAACCATTTATCACACTTGGCATTTGCCCATTTGTCACGTATCTTCGCTAGATGCTTGTAACAATTGCCCTTCCCTTCACCTCCAAAGTTTATCCTATATCCACAATCTATCCCTCACCCCATCTTGCTTTTCTCCCCTGGGGGGGCACCTTGAGCCTCCTTCCAGATCTCTCTCTCCTCTTGCAGCACCTGCTCTCTCTCTGAGACAGAAGCCACAGCTCCTTTGCTCTCTGGCATGGTTTTTTGGTGTCCACCAGAAGCCACTGACACATTTCACTGTTCTCAGTGTTTTTGTCCTGCCCTTTGGTGTTCACAGATCCATCCCAGGCACAGAAGTGCTGTACACAAACATTGGGCAATACTATGATGAAGGGCTCATTTTACAGGTCAGCATGGTGTGTTAAGCAATTCCAAGTGCTGGAATTGCAGTATTAAATGTAAATTGCAACAGTAAAAATGAGCTTTATCCAACAAATCCCCAAATTTTTGTATTTCTCTCTGAAAACCCTTTTGCCAGCTTCATTACAGCTGTTAGTACTTGTTTTAATTAAACTCACAGCGCAGTATGAAGATGAGTTAACCAGTTTTCAGAGAAAATCAGTAAGTAGTTCCTATTCTATTTTACTGTTATTCTTCACATCCCGTGCTTTGGTGTACATTATGAAAATGCTGGTAGAGAATTCTGTATCTCAGGGGAGGATAATGAAGATATGAAACTTCTCACTTCTAGGCTGGTTTTCCAATTCAGTTTAGGTTCTTGAGTTTTACAGAAGTATTTGATGTTTGACTGCAGCTTGGATGTCTTCATTCAAGGAAACAGGTGGTCTTATCATCCAAGGCAGAGGATTATAAGGTCACCTCACCATATCCAGATCCCTCTTTGTCAGTCTCAGCACAAAATTATTGGTTTGTAGAGCTGAAAAATGCTTGCTGCCTTCAACTATGACTTAAATCACGTCTGCATAGGAAACTAATTGAATGGGTGTTCCAGGTAAAGTGCTGCTCCTGAGGGGGGTTTTGACTTTAATTCCAAGGCTATCAGCCCAGAAGAGTTGCATTAAGAAAAGAGGAAAAGAAGAATCTGGTTTTAGAGAATGCAGCAGCATTGCCTTTTGTTGCAGTTGCTTTGAAGTGTCTCTCCATTGACATCTAGTGTCCGTGCAGGAAGATCTTTAGATTCCTCACAGCCGTGCTGACAATATTTATCTATAAATTTTTAAAGATTTTTTCCTTGTGTAGTTATTAAGAGCTCTTATTGATCATACCAGGTCAGCCAGTAGGTGAGAGTGGTGGTGCAAACACAGCAATCTCTCCTAACAGTGACATCAGAGACATCCTTGTATGTCTATGTTCTGAATGGCTCCAGGAACCCTTTTCAGTGCTTTGCAGTGCAAAAATATTAGCCCTTTTTATTTTTTCTGTAAATACCTGCAAAGTATTTTAAATCTGTATCTCTTTCCTCAGAGCATACAAGCAACTGTGAACAAATGAATATTCAATACAGGTCTTAAGAAGTATTCTGTTTTGTAGTCAGGCATTATTCTAATTACATTTAATTAAAGAAGAGTCTTTTCAATTATAGAAATCTCTTCTTTACACTCTATTTTATCACTGAAAGGTACTTAATAAAGGAGTGGCTTTATTCTTGAAATGGTGAGAGTTATTTTCATGTTTATTTATTTATACTGTAGAAATCCCAAGTTTTTTCCAAAACCATTTGTTGTTTTGCTTTTGCAAAATCTTGAACAATGGCAGTGAGCAATTAATCGTGTCATTACTGTACACTTTGCTCTGTGAGCAGCTTCCTCCTGCTCCTTCAGTCAGCCTGAAGTGCTTCTGTTGTGTTGTGCACACAGGGGCTGTGCCAGAGTCACAGCCACACCATGCCAGGTCCTAGACTGATGTGAAGTCCTTCTCTACTCTGAAAACACCCTGTGCATTCATACTTGGATTGTTATCTGCTCACAAAGGAAGTTATTCCAAATAAATTATATTATGAATGCTTAACAAGATATGTTGTCCTAGTATTTGTGTTGCAGCTTCAGGAAAAGACAAGTGGTTCAAGGATCACACCAGACACAGCTTCTGTCCATGATGGACTCTGTGTATCCAGGGGGCTCATGGGCTCCATAATTTCTTGGCAGTGTTTTTATGATTTATGCTTTTCCAGGCTTTCCTCGATGTCTCATAAGCCCTAGGTGAGCTCTCTCTTGCATTGGTGATACCTGACATGGTAGGGTCCTGTCCTTGCCGGCTGGGGGAAGTTACTAGTGTGAAAATAATAGATCTTTGCCTTGGAACAGCAGGAAACCTGCCGGAAAAGAGCTAGAGCAGCCTTGAAATTCTCCTGTGAAAGTCAGAGGAGAGTGAAACAGTATTTTCCATCATTTCTGGAAAAGGAGCAGTCATCAGTTTCTATGGACAGTCCCATATTTTCCCTCTTTCTCCTTTCAGCGTTCTGTTATTTAAAAATGCTCATTACATTAACTGTCAGAGAGTCTGTGTTGAAAGAACCTGCTGAATCAATACATCCAGAATAAGAATGACAGCATCATTAAGATGTATCCTGCTTGGATTATTCATAATTTAACTATAAAGCAAAACATGTGATCATGAGTAATAAAGGAATGTGACATAAATTACTTCATTCAGAGCAGTGCATTAATGCAGGCACTGGCAAAGCTGCTGCAACAGCAGCTGGAGCCTTTAATTGCAACTGCTTATAACTGGGGTTACAAATAGGTGTTTATGTCTGGTTTTGCCATGATCATTTGGCCACCACAACTTTTCATCCCCGATAGGACTCGGTGCTTCCAGCAGCCCCAGATTTTCCCTCCATGGCGTCAACGGAAGGAGGCAGGAGCCAAGAGCATCGTGTTGCTATGGCAACACATCTCACTTCCCTGGGGATGATGTTGCCTCGGCGACACCGGGCGGGCAGTGCCGTGGATCAAATGGGCTCGGAGCAGCTGCCCCTGGAAAGCAGGAGAGGGACTCCGGGAGCACGGGAACCCAGAGCTTCATGGGCTGCTGGACCCTGCACTCCCTGCAGGCTCCGGGCAGGAGAGGCTGCCCCGTCTGTGTGGTCCTTCAGGTACTGAGAGGAGGCTACAGCCACAAGGAGCTCCCCATCATCGCCTGGCCTGTTAAAATAAGATGGGCGGCAGGAAAGCCAATGTCAGCGGGAGGGCTCCTGCTGAAGGCAGCAAATGCTTGGGGCCACTGTCCTTGGTTCGTGTGATCAGGACCTGCAAACATAACACAACATCAGCAGTCATTGTTGCACAATCCATCTGTGAATGAAGGTGAACTTGTACTTTGATTTTAGGGTAGCCCAGTGCTGCTTTTCACTGTGTCACATCCAGTACCCAGCACCCCGTAGGTAGCGGATTACAGATCAATTTGCATAGGCAAATGCCTGTGTTAATGCTGTGAGCACAGAGCCTCCCTCCTGTGTGCCTGCAGGCACTCCAGCGACCAGCCCCAACCCACAGGAAAGCAGTGACAGGATCTCAAGAGCCCCCAGACCCTTTGTCACAAGAGAGGTTTTGGATATCTGCACTAAACCTTCTCTGGACTTCACTGGAGCCCTCTGTGTAGCTGCCAGTAAGAAGAGGGGATTCAAAGCTCAGTGCTTGGACTCCAGTTATGGACACCAGTCATCCACAGCTCTTGGAGAGCTATTTCAGAAGCAGGAACATGACAAAGTTGCACAAGACAGCTAAATTCCTTGTAATTTGTCTGTTCTTACTGGAGTCTATTCTCCCTTCATGCTGTTGCATTAGGAAGCCTCTTGCCTACTGTAATTAGCCCTTGAATAAACACCATGTCTGCAACACAAGCCTCTTTTCCTGATTTTGTGAGTTAGCACTGTTTTTCTTTTTTTTTTATACCTTACACTAATTACTGCAAAAGAGCAGAGCCTGCTCCAGGGAGTCTGGTGTTACTTTTTGCCTGTGGAAATATTCCCATATGCTGCAGAACTGTGCTCAGTGGTGTTAACATACCTGGCTTTAAGTAGATATCGTCTGTACTTGCAGCTACACCCTACTACTTGCTCTATCCTTGTATTTCTGTATTTCTTACTCTCTCTGAGCCATTCTGTGTGCATTTTCCACAGAACATTAGCTCTCTTTCTTCTCACAATCAGAACTATGGTTAATTGTGTTTACAAAGGATTCCTGAACTGTGGGAAATATTCCTCAGAATGTGCGGGTTTGCATCATTTAGCCTTGAAAGGATGCTGCTTCCCCTGACCTCTTGTTGGTTTTTTCTCAATGACTCTGGTAATTACATCAGTAGCCTTGGGAGTCACAGTTTCCTTTCACATCTAGGAAAGATCCAACCTTTCCTTACCCTTTCTCAGTGGAATCACATGTCCAGTCCCTCCTGTTTTCTGTGGCTCAACTACTCCAGCTCTTTTTCTGGCTTCTTGTTTCACCCTTGTCCCAAATAAACTCTGCCACTTTCCTGGGTCATCGTTTCCACCACTCTACTTTTCTATGAAATTCTGTCTTCTCCTCTCCTGCAACAAACACATTTCTTATCTTCTCCATCGACTTCCTTTACAACCAGTCTTCAGTCAGGTCCATCAGCATTTGTTCTGACAGCATTGTCCCCAGAATTCTGACAGCATGTTGACACCACATCAAACAGATGTGTCAGTGTTTTTTCCACACCTTCCCACCACAGCTGGGCAGAGCTCTCCAAAAACATCTGCAAAGAGGGTTTGGGGCACAAAGACCAGCATGGTCCCACATGCTCCCTCCTGTTGAGGGGATTCATCTGCTGTGTTTCACTTATAGTCAAAATCCAACTGCCTTGAGAAAGGCCTTTTTTTGCTTCAGCACACTGAGAAAGTGAAAAGTGGCTGCCAGGAATGCACCTCAAACCCACACATTTCGGGTTCTGATGTCACCTCAGAGCCACTCGGTCCCCACACTGCTGTTCCACATTCTCTGCAGTTGTGTGTGGGGGTTGCCTTTCAAACACACATAAGCAATGTCAGGTCCTTGAGGCTGACCTGCAGTCAGCAAGAAGCTGTAGGCAACATCCACAGAAAAAACCTGTTTCCTCTCTCTCTTCACACCTCTTTAAAGGAGACTGGTTTTTCTGAGTCACAGCTAATGCAAACCTGCTGGAAAAGATTCAGTCTAGATTTATACTACTGTTCAGAGGAACATGAAAAACCATTTAGTGTTCAAAGTATTATTTTTAATTATTAATCAAGCTCCCTGTCTGGCTGAGCTTTGTGAGGCCCTTCTTTGGATTTTGTAGAGTTTATTTCTCTTGTCATCCTGAGGAGACTTTGACATGCAGAATGCAGGCTTGCTGCTGAAATGAGAAGATTGCTGGCAAAGTTTGTCTCTATCTCTGCGTTTGCAGTAGAATCTCAGTGCAGGGGATATGCAGTGCAGTAGTTCTTTTGTTCATATTTAATCATACAAGAAAGAAGAAAGTAATTAAGGCCTGTCTCCCTCAATCTCCTCCCTGCCTCAGAGTATTTCAACCCTTTGAGATAAAGGAAATGGAGCTTTTTCTGACAGCAAAGTGCAGCCCAGAGCAGAGCATACTAGGAGTGATTCTGCCCCCATCACTTCACAGTTTCCATTTGACAACGTTTTCCCTCTGAGCAGTTTCCTATGTGAAGGAACACAGCCATTAGAAACAGCATTGCAAGTACCAAAATCTGATCAAAGCTGGAAGCACAGTGTTTGCTCTTGGCTTTCTTTGCACCTTTGACAGCCCAGCTTGCTTCACTGTCCCCCTCAATAGCTGACTGATTTCTCTTTAGCTGAAAACCCCCTCAGGCAGTTACTAGATTTCAGGATGCAGCATCAAAAGGGGTTTTGGCTCAGAAATAGACTTTTTTTTCTATTTAGCTATTTTAGCTGTTTATTGTCTGTTTTGCTTTGTATCTCAAGTTAAACTCACTTCATTTGTGCTCTAAACCTACCAAGTGCTTTAAAGCCCAGCACAGGGCTATGAAATATTTACTGCTGAAGAATCCTGAAAGCTGGAAATATCTCATTGAAAAGAGTGTTTCAAGCTTGCAATTTTGGTTGGCCTTGGGCTGAAATGAAACCATATCAGCAAAGACAAGAAATGACTGGAAGGGGCAGAGAAGGATGAGTGACCTGACCCCAGGCTGAGGTGTTGGGCAGGCAGCAGGGGGAGGTGGTCCAGGATCCTGGTGGGGAGGGATGGTGTTCCACCAGACCAAGGAGAAACATCCCAAGCCTGAGTGAACCCTGCCAGAGAGCTGCAGAAAAACAGTCAGTGAGAAGACTGTTGATTGATGAAATTGCCTGAAATGAGGAAGGAGGGAGGAGGCTCTAATACGTAAACATTTTAATTGCAATGCTGTTTATTCTGAGCTTTCCTAAGAACTGACAGGGTAACTGTTATTGCTGCTTCCCAGGCTATGTAACAGGCACAGAGACTGACAGAGAAGTTTTCCACTTAGTGGCAGGGTTATTAAATTATAAAAAAGATAAGAGTTTATCACAGAAGCAATAAGCTGCCATTCTCTCAAGAGTTTGCTGCTGAACTTAGAAGAAATGCTGTGGAAATCAAAGCAGTGCTCAAAAGGGAGAAATCTGTTACAGAAAAAAATGCTGATTTAAATCTTGTTTCAATTTGCAAAACTGTTTTTACCTACAGAGAGGCTTTAAAAAGGGGGAAAGTATATTCCAGTTGCTTGGGATCAAAATCCAAGTCTCAGAAACACAAAAACTAGTCCAGAGGGAGATGCTGCTGAAAAGAGCCACGGCAAATGAGGGACTCAATGGGCATGTAAAGTGAAGGGGGAAAAAGGACAAAACAATAGAAAAACATTCTTGCAGTAGCAAAAGTGCGGCTAAAACAAGAGGGGAAGAAACAAAGTTATATGGGAGGATTTCTTGGGAGTAAGAGCGTCTGAAGGTTGCACAGTGGCAGTGCTGGTGCTTAGAAGAAAAGCTGCAAGAAGGTTGGTTGAACTGGGAAGAGGCCATTCCCATGGTGGAGGAACACAGACACGATGAGTCCAGGAAAGATGAGTTAAATAAAATGGAAAGGATAAAATGAAATGGAAGCAGGGGCCAGTGCTGGGTGCCTGCAGTGGGAGCGTGTCCTGCTGCAGCCAAGCTCAGGCAGAGAGCATGGCCATGACTGGGGTCTGCCTGGGCTAGCGTTTGGTCAAGTGCCAGCCATGGAAGGTCTGCTCCAGCTGCTGTTTTCTGCAGCTTGAGCAAAGGAAAGGCTTGCACTGTCCTGCTGGCCTTCAGGCTGAGGCTGTGTGTAAGAGCAGGAAGTGATGGTATCTCATGTTAAAGGACACAGTATCTTTCCCAGTTATCCCTATCACAGGATTCAGATTCTGCTCACAGTCAAAAGCAAATAGTTTAAAATGCACTTTAAACTAGGCCAGTACTTCGGGAAAGGTCAAATTCTTTTTGGAATTCTGAGCAGTGTATATTTTTCCAGGAAAAGACCCAATAAAAAAGGAAAAATAGAGGAGGTGGCAGGCACTCACTGTGTCAGCAATTCAGGCTCCCAGACTGCTGAGATGAGCTGCCCTCAGGGAAATGAGATTATACTTTACCTCTGACATATATGGAATAACAGATTTCTCATTCATCTTTAAATTCATATTCAAACTGATTAGGCAAGAGCTACTGGAACAGGAGGAAAATCATGACCAAGCCTTAGAAGCAGTATTTGTTTGCCAGATGAAGTCTCAGAGAACACTCTTTTGGAAATTAATACTGCAGTCCCTGGAAGAAGTTAGAGGAATTAAGGATGACTGCTTCATGCTTTCAGTAAATGGAAACCTACTTATTTACTCATTTTTATGAAAACAAATTGCTTAAGCAATATTTAGGGTAAAGAAGGTCCTTTTTTATTTTAGAGAAAAAAAATTAGGAGTAATCAAGAATAAGTAAAAAATTTAATAGTAAATAAACTCTTAAAATCAGATTTTTTTTAAAGTATATTTAGAATTAATTTAATTTGAACTTCATGGCATATCACAAGAAAATCTGGTCTCTAATGAAAATGGAGATAAGTGGTAAGGATCATTATTGTCAACTTGGAAGAGCACCAGTGTTTTCAGTAAGATAGTTACATATTGTAGCAAAACATGTACAAAAAAAGTTTATATTTGAGATATTTTGACATAAACAAAAAAGATGTAACAGTTTGTCAACTGTTACATTAGTTAAATGTACAAAGAATAAAAAAAATCTCAGAGGAAAATAAGAAAAAAACCCAAATTTAGAATGTTGTAAGAATACAGGAGGTTATGGATTATGCCTTCCCAGATGGATTCTACCAAGCATTTTAAATTTTAAGGGGCACTTGAGCTGACATCCTGTGTGCAACAAGCTTACACGTGAAAATGAGCCTTTTCCTCCCCAAAATATGTCACCTCCTAATTCACCTGTAGCCCTTTATGGAGTGTGAGAAAGTGCCGTGTCCTGCCAGAGGCAAATGTTGCTGCAGAGCCCCGAGGGGTGACGTGTCCCTGCAGCAGCTGCAGTCTGTGCCCTGGGCTTGAGCAGAGCCAGGCTGGCTGGGCAGAGCTGGGCAGGGAACCTGAGCCACATCTCCAAGAGATGGTTCTGACATTTGGCACAGAAAAGGCTCTGAAGGGCTGGGGCAGAGCCCCTGGGCAGGGTGCCCTCCAGGGAATTTCCTCCTCATCCTCTCCATCATTAAATGTTGCAGACAAAATGGGTCACTGGTTGACAAGGCTTCAGCCAAATGTTCTGTGCATCTAAGGGTTTATGAATCCCAGAGTTATTATTCGTGTCCCACTGAAATAATCTGAGTACATAACAAAGCTGAAATCCCTGGTTTCATCACCAGGTCACCCAGGTGGGGTTGGCACTGCCATTCACCCTCACATTCCTGAGCACATGCATCCCAGGATACCAGTGACTTTGGAAAGATCTTTCCCTTAGAAGCTAAATTGTAGGAAATTTCAGAAGTGGCACCCAATTGCCAAAGATCTTACTTGGGAAAATACTTGTGGGCAAATATTTAGCAGTTTTCAAGGCTCCTAGCAATCATGTTTCAGGGAGGGTAAACAGCCATGTGACTAATGTGATTGACAGCTGTCAGCAAGAAAATGAAACATGAGAATCAAGATGAGCCTCTTCCATGGACACCTCACTTCAAGATCTTGCCATTATTCTGAGCAAAGCTTTAGCAGGTGAGCTGAAGTGTGAATAAAAGGGACACAAAACAAGAAGGAAACACCCTAAATGCAGCAGGCTGGACACCGTCAGTTTTGCCATCACCAACAACAGTCAGGATGGAGAAAGGCTGGGCAGTCTTTTGTTCAGTGCTTGTTTATTGATTGTGTAAATGTTGCTAAGCAATATGGATTAAATTAAACCCCTCATCCTTTCCCAATGTGTACAGCACCTTCAGCAAAGAATGCTCTGTGAATATAGTAAAAGTTGGGGGCTTATTCCAGTCAAATTTAATTATAGAGAAACCTATAGAAGACAGATTATCAGCCAGCTACTCAATAAAGAAACTTTTAAGCATATTTAGAGATCAATACCCATTTTGTTAACCAGATGTGCCAGTGAAAGAGGAAACTAATAGAGAATAGAATAAAAATATCAATATGTCTGGTAAAAATTGTATTTTTATTAAAAATGGTATGTAAAAGAAATACAAAATAGGGAGACAGGCATTATATAAGGATAGGCTAAATAAGACATCAACTTGGAAAAGAACCCAAAGCAGAAAGGCCCAGAAAGTTAATAACTATTGCAGGAAAGATGAAGGGGAACAGTATGTCGTTATTTCTCACAAGACAAGATTTAAGTAACATCAGTGAAATCTTTCAGCCAATCTGAAACAAAGCAGCACATAATTAAACAGTGCTGCTCACTGCCATCAGACACTGGAGAGGCCAAACCCAGGAAGGTGTCTGGAAGGTAATTGTACTTAAAACAAGCCCAGAGCCCTGGGTGTGGATACAGGCTGTAAATCCCAGCCGGTGGCTGTGGAAGGCAGAGCTGATGGCAGCACCCCGGGGAGGTGCAGCTGGGTGCTTTGTGCCCCCTGCTCTTCTCACTGCAGGCAGAGCTTTGGGCTGAGAGACCCTCAGTCTGAGACCCAAACCCATTGTTAATGACACAGCCTGCTTTTATCTTTTCCAGAAAGACTACCCTGAGCTGTATTAAATTCTGTTTGCTGAGGGAGAAAGGGAGGTGGAGGAGCCGTGCTTCACAACCCAGCTCCCTTTGGGACACTCTCACCCAGCCCTGTGCCCGGAGGAGCATGGAATGAAGTAGGGGGAGAGGTCAGCACAGAGCTGTCCTGGGGAAGGGCTGCTTTTCTGGGAAGGTCTGCTCTCCCAAAGCAGCAGGCAGCTCTGGCATCTCTGGACATGCCCGCACTGGAGAGCAGGACAGCTGCAAGCTGCATTTTGTGAGCATTAATGAGATAAATGCCAAGAACAGCCTGTGCTTTTGGGGCAAACCGTGTGGATGCTTCATCCTCTCAGCTGCGCCCATAGGGAAGAAAACGGGGAAACCCCCAACAATTTGTCATCAGCACCTAAGAGATTCATCCACAGCACAAGGAATTGCTCATGTTGGGAGAGACAGACATTTCACACCAGTGCCATGTCACCATGCCTCATCCATTATCCCCAGCAGGTGCCTCCCCAGCCCGGGGAAGCTGAACTTCCCTGTCCGATGGAGTTTGGGTGGAGGATCTGGGCCAGCTCCTTCCTCCTGCAGCGGGTGGGTGGTGGGCAAGGACAGAGATACCCGGGGTGCCAGGGCTGTGCCCGCAGACATTCCCCATCCCGGCTTAATGCGGGCCTAGGCCGGGTTCGGGGTGCCCCGGCTGGCTGCGCGGGCCCGGACAGCGCAGTCCTGTTCAGCACAGCCTGTCCGGGCTCCGGCAGCTCCCAGACACAGGCAACCTTAGCAAACAGTTCAGCTCTTAGTGATTTCAGCTCTTAGGTGATTTCTAGCTCTTTAGTGATTTCAGCTCTTTTGGTTTGCTAAGGCCGCAGCAGCGGCAGACGCAGGGAGAGAGAGGAGAAGCGCTGTGTGAGGTTCCACAGAGATGTCCTTTATTGGCAGCTTCTGCGAAGGCCCCAGTGACAGCTCTTCTTCCGAGCGGGGCAAAAGTAGGGCTTTATATAGGGTACAGGACTTTTAGAAACAGTCCAATAGTAAGGGTCGAGGCAAAAGTGACCTATGGTCATACAGAGAGATAACAAGGGGCTGAGGGCAGAAGAGAGGGGCTTCTTAGGTGCAGTCATCATGACTCGGCATTTCCTATCTTAGGCTGCTGCCCGCCATGGAGGCACTGCAGGCCCTGTGCCTGCTACACCGGCCCATTCTCTGGGATGCTGGCAGAGCTAGAGGAGCCCTGCTCCAGCCTCCTGCCCACCGCAGCTCCAGGCTCCTTCCCGAGGGAAGCTCTGCAGCAGGAGCCAGAAGCTGGCCGTGCCTCACAGCTGGGCACGCCTGCTCCCATGGGAAATGGGTGCCGGGCCCGGGAGAACAGCGAGTTCCCTCCGCCAAGTGATCTCCTGCCATCCACTGCCAGATCCTGAACTTTGGCTCCGGCCAGGAGGCAGCAAACGAAGCAGATAATTGCTTGGCAGTGAGTGATAGGGAGTCAAGGGTGAGCGGGCAGGGAAGGGCGGGGGATGAGCGGGAGGATTATGTTTCAGAGGGAAGTATTTTTTTAGGATTTGTCTATGCAGGCATTCAGGAGCTTTTCTGAATCACATGGGCTTAGCCCCAGGAGAAGGAGGACTCGCTGTAATTTTACACCTTTTCAGCATTTCAGCTGATTCTGCTGAAATCTGTGGAGGGATTAAAGATGGGAAGGGACAGAGAATTGATTTCCTTGCCTTTGGTCTCCGGGACAAACATTCAAAGCTAAATCACAGTTTGGAATATTTTGATAGCATGAGTGGAGAGAGGAAGGAGCCAGCAGCTGACAGTAATAAATAACTATTAGGAAACAGTATTAGGAAATAGTACCAAGGAGAAATGTGTCTGCTGGGATGTGCTTTCAGCCTTGGGGAATCTATATCCAGGCAGCTCAACATTTACTTTAGTATCCAGAGCTTGTGTGCAACTTCTCTCAGGCCCAGAGCAGCAGCAGCACTGAGGGAGCAGCCTGAGCTCAGGTCTCCAGTGAAGAAGGGAAGTCAGCTCATTGCACGGACAAACATCTCAGGCTTCCACCCTCCGTGCCAAGGGTTAGCAACAGCACTGTGTCCTTCAGCAAATCAACACTCCAACTGTCACCTGCAAAGGGAAGTGGAGCTTATCTGTGGCCTATTGCTAAAACTTTGATACTGATCTTTACAGCCATGTTTCTAGTAAGCCTAGGGACAACCTGTGCATCATAAATAGCTGAAAAGGATCTGTCTGAGCCTAAACTGAACTGTCTGAACTTAAACTGGTGTCTGAATTCAGACACAGATGTTAGTAAAAATCCAGTCCAATGTCTCCTTAATGTTTACATTTTTACCAGGTTTGAGATACGCTTGCAGAACTATTCTAATACATTGAGGTAACGGAAAATATCCTTGGTTTTATACACAAATCTCCCTAAATTAGAAATGGTTTTCTGTTTCAAGCATCCAGCACCAGGCAGCTTTTTCCCCCCTTTCACTGAACAGTTTTCTCAGGGCAGGGTCTGCTGGGCAGAAAGACAAAGTGAGGTAAAATGGGGTCAGACAGAGCCAAGTCCAGAGCCCAACACATTGAAAGAGCACAGAAGCCCATGATCCCATCACCCAGAAGGCATCCTGGAGAGCAAAGAAGAGGCAGAAATCCCAGCAATCCCTACACCCACCCTCCTGGGAAACCCCCAGCTCCAAGGCAGGCCTTCATCTGAGTCAGGAGCAAAAATCCCCAGGATGCAGCTGCCAGGGCAGCCGAGTCTATTTTCAGCCAGCACCACCGAAAGCCTTCGGTGCAGAGCACACTGAGTGCCACTGTCACAGTGCCACAGCATGCATGGCTTCGTGCCACTGACTCAGCAAGCATTTTAGCCTGAGGCTGGACAAGCCTGGACCAGCAGTGCAGTCACACGTTACAGCTGGAAGCAGGATGTCATGAGGAGAAGAACACAGGCCACCAGTATGCCCTTGTGGCAAAGAAGGCCAGCAGCCTGCTGGGCTGCTGTAGGAAAAGAGGAAAAGCATTGCCACCAGGCCTGGGGAGATGAACTTTCCCTGTTCTCAGCACTGATGAGGCCACAGCTGCAGTCCAGTTCTGGGCTCCCCAGCACAGGAGAGGCATTGATATACTGGACAGTCCAGTGAGCACTGCAGAGAAGGTGAAGGAACTGGAGCATTTGCAATATGAGGAGACCAGGAGAAATGGAATTGCTCAGCATGGAGGTGGCTTTGTGAGGATCTTACTGATGTGTATGGATCCCTCATCAGAGAAGGTTTAGAAGGTGGAGCCAGACTCTCCTCAGTGATATCTAGTGACATTGAAATACATCAAGTTCCTCTTAGACATAAGAGAACTTGTATTTTTGTGAAGCTGGAACTGGTTGCCCCAAGAAGCTGTGAAGTTTCTATCCCTGGAGATATTAAGAACCAACTGAACCTGGGCAACCTGCACGAGTGGGCCCTGCTCTGAGCAGGAGGGCTGGACTGGACTGTGTCCAGAGATGCCTTCCAGCCTCAACTGCTCTGTCATCCTGTGAACTGTGTAGTGGTGAAAACCACTTTGTTCAGGCTGTGCACAAGGCTGGTCTCTCACTGGCACAAACAGGATATTGACATAGCAATCCTCTTATCCAAGAGGCAGCAGATAAAAAGAACAATGTAGAAATGGAAAACTGAACCATTAGAGCCAATTGGGCACATGCAAAGCTATAGGTGGTGCTGTGTCCTAGTGTATGTTGTTATTTAAAGGTACATAGCCAGCCCATCCTCCTCTGTGCAGACCCCACAGAACTAGTCATTGCTTGCCCATAATTTTGTAAAAACACCAGTCAAACTGATGAAGATTTGAAGCCTGTCTCTTCCTCTGCCCAGCAGTGCCCAGCAGCAGATGCTTGCAGAAATAACACAATAAATAAAACACTAGCTGTGCCTTCCCTAGCACACCCTCCAAATCCCATCAACCAGCAATTCAGGAACACCCTGTGCCAAGGCTTTGCAGCCCTATCAGTTTTCAGTAGATCCTGATGAATGGTTCTTCTGTGATTTTTTTTTTGCATTCTGTTTAAATATTGCTTGATCTCCTCATTGTATATCTTGTCCTGTGAGAAATATGAGTAAATGCACCCTCTTGACATTGCACACCATTCATAAGATCTACCTTGCAATGTTCTTTTCCAAAGTGGAGAGTCTGTCCTGAATGTGCCTCCCACAGGTAGCTTCCTTTAATTAGACAAATTTGATCAAGACTGACTTGTCAGGGGTGTTCCAAGGACCTTTCTGTCACTATAGCAATGCTGAGTGTGCACAAAAGGCACTCGCCCACAATGGGCAGAGAAATGCAAGCACAGGAGATTTATCTGTCCTGGGTTACTTCTGGAATACTCCCAGACACCTTGAATCACCACTGGAAAAATCACTTCCATCAAAGCAGAAGGGGCCAGGAGGAAGTACAGCACAAGAGCCTCGGGGCACTGATTTTGATACGGCAAACCCAGATGTTATCAGCATAAGGAGCATAAAGAAAATTAACATTGGTATCACTGGCTGGCACCAGTGTACCAGCTGCTGCTGTGTGCCCTTAAACTGCAGATACACTGCCTGAATTCCCACAAGAACCTGGGCAATTAGAAAATAACATTTGAATGCAAATCTAGGCCTCTGAAAGCAAAAGAGTCCTCAGGGTATAGAAAATCAGGCTTGTGTTAAAATCCTTCTCTCTTTCTGAGGCTGCACACATTAGAGGCAAGGAATTGGCAAATTTTGTATGGCAGAGTCTTTAGAGATACGAGCAGCTTTTTAAATATTTCCAGGGTGCCTGGGTTTCAGTTTTTGAATAAGCAAGCAGATGTGTCTGATGAGCCTTTGCAAAGCTCTTCTTCTGCCATTGCTGTTGGAAAGCAGCCCCTCATCCCTGATTGTCTTCTGCCATATTTTACTTAGCTAAAAGCACCAAATGAAATCAACCATGGTAAACAACAGAATGTTATCACATAAAATACAAAGCTCTGCAAAAACCTTAGAGTGGGAAAAATATAGAATATAATTAGGATAAGTCAGGATCTGAAATGTTCAAGAAAAAAGTGTTAAAAGGGATAGTTTGGCAGAAGGAAAAGAGTCTACAGTTACTGGTAACAACTGAGGTAGTAGAGAGTGAAGGGAATATTTCAGTCTTCCAGGGCCAGTACTGCTTAAGGCCACAGACTGAAGAGGCTCAGCTGGTGAGAGCACAGCCAAGGTAAAGTTTGTTGAGCACCAAGCCAGAGGCCAGGACACAGACTGAGAGTGGGCTCCTTGCTGCTCAAATGCAGGAGCTGCGCTCTCAAACCCAGCAGCTCAATCCAAGGCATTACTTGTCCCTGATTTGGTCTCCAATAATTTTATGTTTTTCACAGTCTGCAGCACTTGGGATTGATAGGACTGGGGTGGGAGAGAGCACTAACCAAGTGTGCACAGCTCATGACCAAGCTTTGGGAATCTCAGCCTTCCTCTGCTTCAGCTCTTCCCAGCTTTCTGGGAGCTTAGGAGGTCAACAGGATGCAGTTGACAGGGCAGCTGGAATGGGCAGCTTTAAGCATCACTGTCTGAAATTTTATGAAAGAATATGCACTTCTGTCCCTCCCCAGTGTCAGTATTTCTGAGCACATGAATAGAATTGAAAATAAAATTCAGCTTTATAACACTTCTTAAAGCTGGAAGTTGCTCCTAGGTACAACAGCTTCAGCCTGGAAATCAGAAAGAAGCCAGAGCAGCCACCAAAGCAGCACAGGGCAGCATTTTGTGGTGAGGCAGCACAGAGCCACCAGAGCAGAGCTGGTCAGCTTGAAACTAGCTGGGATTTGGCCTCAGTAAACCCAGAACTGTGTTTAAAACCATTTGAGAGGTTTATATTCTGTAATCACTTCCCCAAACCAGTACAAACTCAGTGTTCACACTAAGTATTGCATTCATCAGAGGAGGAACAGCAGCCACTCCTGAGCACTAAGGAGCAGGGAAGACCCTGGGTGGTACAGTGGCAGCAAAATGCAGAAGCAGCCCCAGGTGACTGAGATTCTCCCACACCAGGGGCTCTCCCTCCTGTCCTGTAAAACACAAGAGGTGGACTCTGAGGAAGGCAGGTTCCCTTCTGGTCTTCCCAAAAGTAACTGGGAAGGAAAGTAGAATTCAGGGCTTCTCCACAGCACGGAGTATGAAGTTCTTAGGGCTGCCCCTGCCTGTGGAAAGCCAAGATGAAGACTGTGTCCTCATGGTACAGGTCAACAGACCACACCAGGTACAAAGTATGTGTTATTTGTTCCAAGATGTGCTATTTAGTGTGTTGCTTTATAGTTAAATATTTGCATTCACAATGCAGCACCTAAAAGGACTTGTATGACAAACATGCCAAGTGCAGAATATTCCTTTCCATCATTCATGTCAGAAATTGAAAAGCTAAAAGGCAAGGGGTTAGAAACCAAAGACAGCAGAGCACAGCTTATTTACCAATCAGAGAATTAAGAATTGGAAATTTTTTGCAAAACTTAGCATGCATGACCATGCAAAAAGTAAATGAACCAAAGCACACATTCTAGCCAAGCAGCACCTAGTTTTATTGAGTTCCATAACACTGCATCACAACCGAAATAAATTAAAATTTGCTTTTTGCTTCCAGTATTAGTCACTTCTCAAATGAAAATGTGATCATATTTAATAAGAGTAAGAGAAAACCAAGGAACAGGAGAAAGAATAAAGTTAGACAAAAATGCAGAGCCAGTGTCCTCTTCATGTGTCCCCCTCGTGTCAGAGAAATTCAGTTCTTGGAAGTGCTGTTAAATTTTCTCACATCAATGTCAGGGATTGAATCCCAGGACACAGTATTTGATGAATCAAATATATCACAGATTGCTATTAGCTGTGCTGTACTTTTGAAATCACATTTGGGCTCTCTTCAATGCGACAGAAAGGATTTGAGAGAAAAGTTCAGGTTAATCAAACACATTTCCCCACTGGCTCCCTCAGTAAAGCTCAGTGCAAATGTTAAACATAATGCATTTTGTGTCCTAGTTCCACAGAAAAGATCAGCGTGCAAGACCTGATATGGTACCTGCAACACCCCTCAACCCACTGGGACATAGCTCTGGCCTCCCCTGCTGAGTTGTGTTTGCTGCTGTACAAGCACAGGAGATTAAAGCCAGTGTTAACACAGAAACAGCCACAACTGAAAAAGTACAGGAGATGAGAACATTGTCTGACATTGCCTGCAGACACGACCATGTGCAGCTGCTAACTTATGCCCTGAGAGTTAAGTACATGCTGCCAAAAAATTATTTTAAGGAGGTTTTTCAGCATTAATAGCTACATGTTTCTTCAGTAAATAAAGAATTACATTTTAAGATGTGTCCCCTTCTTCCATGAGGAAGTACTTAAAGTAGCACGTGGACAGTGACAACTGTGTGTTAGCAGTGTCACTGCTGTGGCTGGCTCAGAAGATTTGTCACCCCTAGCTCCTCACCAACTCTGTCAGAGTCACAGCTTGCATTTCTGACTGGCACATAGCACCACCTAAAGATTGTGAGAAAGGCAAAAAGGTATTAGGCAAACAATTATTCCTGAAATATTAAGTGATCATTAATTTATTCCTCTGAGGCAGATTTGCACTCTCTTCCTTCTCTCTCTTCTCCAGACTTCCTAGTCTTCATAGGCCAGGGGCAATCCAGTTAAGAAACTTCATGGCAACTTCAAAACCAAGAAAACATGCCTGGAAAAGAGAATACAGAACAAATAAGGATTCTAAAAATCTCTTTCAAACAAGGCTTTTGAACTGCTGCACTATGAACACCTAATGTGGTTTATATGGAAGGAGGAAGAGGACAAAAATGTCTTGACCCAGAAGCAAGAATTCTACTGTATCCCTCCATACAAAGGCTGAGCTTTGGCTCTGTTAGGCTCATTATTGAAGGGGAAGTGAGTCCAAATTGATTCCATCTTCTACAGTTGGATGTACAACCAGTAGCTAAAAACTATCAGAGAAATTCAACAAAGAGCTTTCATGCAAAGCTCTGAAGAAAGATTTACTTGTTGCTCCTAGATTAAAGCACAGTTTTAGAATCTGGACACCAACAGTCAAAAGTACCCTCGGTGACAAGAAGCTGTCTGGAATGGCACAGGAGTAAACAGGCAATGTGTCCTCTCCAGACTGCCAACACTCACTGTGAGCACCACGTCCCCAAACCCAGCCGGAACCATGGCGTACTCACCGCGTTGGCAGGAAAGGCCCTGATCATCACAGCTGTGAACCCCTTGTACAGAGATGCAACTCCTTCCTCTCTGATGAGCTCCCTCAGCACATCTCTAAAGCCATTTGGGTATTTTCCTGCAGGAGCTGAAAGGGATGCACAACACGTTAGCCCAGATGTGTGGCAGTGACGAAGGCTGAAGGATGTGCCATAGGTAACAGCCCAGGATTTTCAACAGGTTCACACTGCTATTGCAAACAGACAAGAGAGCTCAGTAAAGGCTCAGTGAACAGAAGTTAGGTGCTCACCATGACCAAAGAGTTTACACCATCAAGTCATTGCAGGCACGGAAGAAAGGAGAATTACTTTTGTCAGGGTTGAATGTCTGAGCTGTTAGTTGCACTGCTGATCACAGCTCTCCCAAGAGCTGCACTTAGGTGATAGGAATGTCAGATAGAAAAACTGATGAAGCTGGTTAATAAGAAAATGATCCTATCACATGCCCCAGCCAAGAACACCAACAGACTTTAAATGAAAAGCACAGGATGTTCTAATGCTGATGTTACATGGATATGCTGAGGTGTTTTTCAAAAGCTACTCTGCTCAAAACACAATTTGTTCCTTCTCCTGACACTGCCCTGGGAAATACTGCCTCTGCCAGCCCTCTGAAGAGATAATCCACAGATTAGCCCAGTTAAACTGAACCACCATGAACCCATGTCATCCACACAGCAGCACTGGGGACTGGCTCAGTGGAACAGGATCAAAGCTGTAATGGGTTTCCCTCTCAGCCCTTGGTATGGCACAAACAGCCACAGCAGCCATTGCTCAGAGAAAAAGAAATGAGGTTTCCTGCACTGACCATCATGATTTGCGACTCATGAAAAATGGTCACTGTCCAGTGGAGAGCTGAGTCCACAGAGACCATAGGGAGCCTTAACAAAAATATTCATTGACAGGACTAGCAGAGAAACCAAAAAAAACCTGTCAAACTCTGCTGAAGCACAAGGTCTGGGGTTATACTAACTGTAATTAAGCCACAGACATTAAAGAGCAGAGTTGCCAGTCCAAAAGCAATACTCTCAGCATGTCACACCCTGTTACTATAAACTGCAGATAGCACAGGCTACAATTTATACAATTATGTCTGAAGTGAAATAATAAAAACTCTCAAAAAATTACATTTGTTATAAAACAGCTATGACAATTCTACTATGAGTTCTATGCTTAGGTTTCAAATCAGGCACCTCAAATCAAGATCATTATATCACCAAGGATTCAGAAACAGAGTAGTGCAACCAAAAATTTGTGAGAAAACCAGCTAGAATGCTAGGAACACCCTTGTGTTTTTCATACACTTGTTTCAAGCAGCACTCAAGACCTGCTGCCTCCCAGAAGGCATCTTCCATCCCTGCCCAGCCCATTCCCAGGAGCACCACAGCGAGTGTGGCCGTGACTCTGGAACGCAACTCACCAGTCTGGAAACGTGATTTCAGCACGTCTGGTGGAATGGCAACTGCCCAGTTGAAGATCCCAGCCAGGCCCCCAGCAAAGAGGATCCTAGGCACACTGAGGTCACTCACACTGTAGCAGGATCAGAGTGGGGTGGGAGGAAGAAGTGAAAAAAAAAGATTTAAAAAGGAGAAAAATGTCAAACTCATTGTTTGACTAAGATGACAATCAAAAAGACAGCCTGGCTGGCAGCCAGAAGGCAGCACAATGCTGCAGACAGAGACAGAGTGCAGTATCTGAGCAACCTTTCCAAGATGGACCAACTCCACCCTAAAGATTCAAATCTTTTTATTCAGCAGCACACAGAGACATGCTCTGGGAAAAAAAAACAAAAACCAATTCAACCAACCAAACCCCCACAAAAAATCCAACAAAGCCCCCCAGCATTTAGTGTCCATAGAGGGTTGAAACTACTTTAAGTATTCCTTACTTGGCTAATAAGATCCAAATTGGAATCTGAGAGAAACTCAGAATATTATTTTAATTGTCAGCTAACCCCAGACCAAAACAGTTCAACTCACTAGATGAGCAACCATTTTTCTCTTTTTAAAATTTGTTTTGATGATACTGCTGTAAATCTCTTCGTAGCTGGGGAGATTAATCAGCAGTGTCTGGGAAGCTCAGAGAGTGATGACTGTGAGATTTCACTGACCTCTTTCCCTCAGGGGTCAGAATGTTCTTCAGCCACTCGTACGTCATGAAGTACATTCCGCTGGCCGGGACGTCTGGTGGGTAAACAACAAAGGCTGTGAGGAGTGGGAAACCAAAGGGAGCCCGGAGGCACACCGGCCCCATACCAGCCCAGCAACACCACTAAGTACATACAGATTCCTTTTCTGAACCTCTTCTACAAACAAAATAAAAATCTTCTGCTGCCTTAGACAGAGGAGTCTGAACTTTCCCATGGAGAGCAGGTGCTAACGGCAAGAACTGGAAAATAACTTTTCTGTCAGCAGCCTTTCAAACCAGACTGTAACTGGTTACATTACACTAATGATGAGACAGCTCTAAACTGTCCACATTTCTGCACAGCACATCACAGCAGCACAGGAACTTAATGAATTTTGCACACTATTAGTTCTAATGATTCCATTTGGGGCTTATTTTCTGCAGTTGATGGGTCTTGTTTTGTTTTTTTTTAAGCTATTCTCACAGCCTATTCTTATCCCATACCTAAACTGGAGAACAAGCCCCTACCTAGGGACACTGCCAGAGTTACACTGCAGGCTGCTACACTTGTGTGAGAAGCAGAGGATAGAACCAATTCCTAAACTGAAGTAACAAAATACAGAAATTTCAGTTTTTCAAAGGGGAATTACTAAAATACGTAAAGGATTCTGGGTCTGGCACAATTACTTAGTTGTTGTTGTATTTGAGAGAGGGGTCATGACATTCTAGTTCAAAATAACCCAGACTCAAAAGGGTAGAAAGCATAACTGCTGCCACCAGAGATTTTAAAGCAGTCAGTATTATACAGCAAGTCACAGACAGGCACAATCCTTCTCTCAAGGAGAAATAAAAGAAAAAAAGAAGGAAATAATTTTTTAAAAAAGCCCACTTCTGTATTTTTCTCTTCTCTTTGTTCTCTCTGCTCCTCTCCTGAAGTCTCTCATTCCTCTTGGCTTCTCAGATCTTAAATACTTCCTATATCCCTCTGATCCTTGTCATCTAATCTCTTCCTCACCCACTGAGAATCTCATGTTTATTTCTCAGGCCCTTTGAGGCACTGGAGTAGCTCTGCAGACTGAAAAAAAAAAAAAAGAAAAAAAAAAGAAAATGGGTGACATAGCCCCTCCAATTTCCTAAAGGGACAGTGAGATCTCCCATACTGTGTCAGGCTTGTCATGCTGCAGTCCCCCCAGCAGGGACTGGGACAGCCCTGTCCCTCACCTCTCATGAGGGTCAGCACGGTTCCCTTGTACACGCCGCGGATCCCAGCCTCGCGGTACAGCTGCTTGGCACAGTCCAGGGAGCCACTGTACTTGGTTTCACCTGTAGCTGCCTGGATCTGTAGGGTTAAAGTGAGAGTTTCTGACACTGAAGGTTTCTGGTCGATGCAGAATCATTCAGCCAAGGGTTAGAAAGCCTCACATGTGTTTCCAGAGAGGAAGGAGCACACACTCCTGCCTAGGGAGTACTGCCTCACTTCCTCCAGTGGATCTCACATTGAAGCTGAGGCTGTGGTTACTGTTCCATGCAGAGAACAGATTCTCCTTTATTTTTCCATGGTATAAGTTTGAAATACTCAAGTCACCTAGGTAGTTCCACACTGACAAAAAGTAGTCTTCAAATAGTGAAATTCAAACCATTTGTATGTGTATAAAATCTCCCATGAGAATATCCTGTCTGTCAGCACTAACATGTGACCACCCATCACTGTATTAACAGAGTTCAACAGTCTGAAACAAGCAGAGCTTCCCACACGTGCTAAAGATGGCATTTCATTTGTTCAGTTTACATTTTCCAACAATACTTTAAAACCCCCGCAGGAGGTGCAGAGCTAACAGCCACCCAAATGTCAGAACACTGTTTGGAAATGCATTTCTTAGCTCTGCATGGGGAACTATCAAGGTAACACAACTTCTTTACACCAGAAAGAGTCTCATGATCTAGCAAGTTTACAGCTTTTTTTTTTTTTTGAAGGAAAAGTTTCATTCAGAAAAAATTGACTTTTCTGTACTTTGAAGTGGACTGAGGCATCCATGGATGCCTCATATAGTGTCCCACAGCATAAGGCTTGAGCTGTGCAAAATGAACAGAGCAATTAATGCTGTGTGTACTTATACTTCATGGTGAGTTTGTTTAATGCTTCTTCGTGACACAGCTGCATTAAATGACAGTTGTCTCAGTCCTGTCAAAAAACAGAACAGAGTAAATGCACTAACTAAAAGAAATTCCTGCTATGGAAAGACAAGACCCCTAAAATTAAATTCCCATCACCACCATCCAATGCCTTACCTGTAAAAGGCACTTGATTCTCTCTCCTGGAGCCATGATTACTGTTGTGAACACTCCTGACAACATGCCAGCAGCAAACAGCTGAGGATATCTGCCCCAAGGAAACAGAAAAGACCCTAACACAACACATCACACAGGAAATGAAGGGCAGAAAGACCCCTACATCCCCAGGTGATGCTGTTCCACATGAACATGGCAGTGGAACTTGAAATGCATCCACTGCTTTTATGAGTGCAGAAGTGCCTTGTCAATGCAGAGCCAAACATTTAAGATCTCTAGGACTCAAAGCGCTGGTTCCTACAGCAACCACAACTCAGCTCTTCATATCCATTCTATTTGCTAATACTCCTTCCACTTGAGTTTTTTGCTATAGCATTTCCCATTCATTTTCACTCCCTTTCACTTCAGTCTCTTCCTCCTCCAGTCCCCCATACTCTTCTCAGTGACCCCAAATTCTACAGATATTCCTGCTTGTGCAGCAGAAGCCTCCTCTCCACAACCTCTCACTCTCTCAGTCTCTGCCAAAGTCGAGTCTGTCCTACCAACCTGTCATTATCCCAAACACTCTGCACCTGCTTTCACATGGCAAAGTCTCCATGACAAAAATCCCTTAAGCTGAGTTTCTCCATCACAAAACTATCTTTACAACCAGCCTCCTACTACCTCCCCTAGTAAGACCTAACATCTCAATTTAATCAAATTCCACACCTTCCACTTCTCTCCACTTGCCCAAGAGATGGCATTCTATTCCAATTCTTGCACGTTTCTCTACTCTAATTCCCATGATATCTTACAGACAATTCAGACCACCCTTGCCACTCCACATGCACCTCCTAGTCAAACTAAGTTAAGAGGTTTTTTAGCTCACCTTGGGATTATTCAGCCCCAGAAAAGGCAGGATAGGCTCCTCAGGTTTCTCTCCATCTTCTTCCTTCCACAACTTCCCTTCAAAATCAGCATGGGAAATACAACCATCCAGCCTGCCTCTAGACCCATAACCACAGCACCAGGAGTCTGACCTTTATTTTTGAGTCTCATGTCCCAAGCTCACTGTACCTTCACTGTGTCAGGTCTGCACCCACAGAACAGCACAGCTGAGCACAGTGACAGCACATATGCTCTTTGTTCTTTTCCACTGCTCTGCTTGAGAGGAATTCTACATAAAGACTCAAAAAACTACACTGTCCTTCTCCATCTTGCTCCTTAAAACTTCCTGTTGGCACCATGTGTATGAAACACAAGGCACTGAGGTGATTAGGCTGCTGGGAATAAGTTCATGGTGCACTTGTTCAGTCCCTACTGTTCCCCTGGCCTTTCCCTTCAGTCTTGCCTGCATGAGGACAGTGCCATGGTGTAAGAGAGGTGAGTGAGCAGTTCCCCAGCACCTCAGCACTGCTTCCCCCTGAGCAATGGCAGCTCTGTTGGCAGCAGCTCGTGTTGCAGGGCCAGGTGTGCTCACACCAGCCCTGTGCAAACGAGGCTCCAACAGAAACCAAAACACCCCACCACAGGTGGCTCCACACGATGGGCTCCTGCTTTCTGACAGAGCTCCTACCCAGCACACAAACAATGGGATAAAATGTTGCTAAGCTACAGCCCAGTCCCTGTGGAGCTGTAAATCACAGCTCGGCAAACCCACTACAGGAGTACTTGATGGCTGGGGGGCTTTCTTCATGCACAGGCTGGCTTGTAGAAAGCCCCCCCAGGTTTTCTGAGCTTCCTATTGCTGTTTCTGAAGGTCAGTCATGCCTGAGAGGAGGGCTGCTCATAAACACCTCTTTTCAGAAATAATAATAAAATGTTTTTATGTCTGTTTTCATATCCTAATGAAGGGCCACAAGAAGACTCACAACTAACAGGCAAAAGAGAATCAGGGCTGTGAATGCTACCAATTCACCCTTGACCATGAAAATTTATGGCTCCCATAGTTTCTGTTAATAGCAAGACTGTTGGCAGGCAATCATTATATAACTCTCACTGTACTCATCTACACCGGAATTGTTCCTCAGTGGCTCCTTCCTGCGTAGAAAGGGAATTGCATCCCACCTGCCCACACAATGCCTGTTTTTAGCCTCTGCTATCAGTCCCACGCTTCCAGAAGCATTAAAACATGAGTGGTTTATTTTTCACAACTATATTTATCACCTAGGAGAAGACACAAATTTACACCACAACTCAACGTGTGACAATGCAGCAAGAGCCTCAGGATGCCTTTCCCAACCGTCTGATTAACCAGGAACTCACGTCAAAACATCGTCAGGTTTTCTTTGCTGGAGTCTTTTTCCCAAGCCAAATCCAAAGAAGCACACAGCAAACATGGGTGTCACCCCGATGATAGGAGCTGCCATTCCTCTATATAAGCCTTGGACTCCCTGCAAGAAACATTATCACAGGCATTACTTGGTTTGGCATAAACTTTGCACACATTTCAACTTGTTGAGAAGAGAAAGGCAACAATCCAGGATAGGATCCATCTAACAGTCTAACTGATCAGAGGAATACAGGGGTTTATTGCTCATTTGCAGTTATACATGTTTAGCTGAGGCTCAGGGACTGCTGCAGAGGAAACTATCCTTCCTGGGAAACACTGGCAGCACTGATGCCCTTCTAGAGCAACACTCATCACCTGCACATACATCTCAAGTATGAGGAGGTTAAAAGCCCCCTGAATGAGAGCCTTCATAGATTATGTCAAGAGAGAACACTCTCAGCTGCACACAGAAACTGGTAACTTGTAACCAATTGGTAACTTGTAACTTGTTTTATTGGTAACTTGTCAAATGCAGTACTGTAAAATCCTGACACTGAACCTGAGATCACTGAAACAAATTCACTCTTTAACTAAAGGAAGAGCCAGGGAGAGCAACTGGAAATCCTTCACTCCCCCCATGAATTCACTTTGGAACAGATTCAAGAGCAAATTATTTTTTGTTTCCTACCCTAAATCCAAACTTTTTCCCCACACATTCCTGATGTTTCCTTTCATAGACTACACATATGAAAAAGTTCTAATGCAGACCCCAGCAGCTGTATTTATTTCACTTCTCTTGCCTTTAAATTGAACTTTGTCCAATAAAAAGGAGAGTTATCTTCCTAGATAAAGGCTAGATGCATAAATTAAATATTTGCTGGTCTCTGCACCCCTTTTTTCCCCCTGTCCCAATAAACCAGTGCATCCAGTACATGCTGAAGTCTTACAGGCACAACTGGCTCTGCCACGAAATTCCACCTGGCTGAGACATCAGCCACTGCTGCTCAACCTCCCCTTGGGCAGTGGGAAGCCAAAGGCCTTGGCAGAGAGGTTTAGTAGTTTTCCTCACAGAAATGGATGAGTATTGAGTAGGAGTAGAGAAGCAGCAGTGCTTTTGAACTTCCCATCACAAGGCTGTTATTATGGCTCAGCTCTGACGTCCGTGCTGCAGCAGGGGTGTTAAAAACTGCCAGGGATTCAGAGCTGGCACAGCACTCCACTCCTTTGTGGGAGAGACCAGGGAAACAAGATTTGCTTTGGTTATATAACAACCTGTTAATACCACAATGGAAGGAGATTTCAGATTTTGAGGCAGATCTTTCATTCAACAGGGAGTTACCTCACGAGATCCAGCAGTTAGAAATGAGACTTCAGGCAAGCAGATAAACAGCTGGGCTTTACAGCCATTATTTCCAAATGGTAAATAGCTGCTGAGAACACTCAAAAAGCAGAAAATTGGGCACTCTGTCAACTAAAGATTTTAAATCAAAGCTGCGTGTCTTTCCAAAAACAAAACAGACTGGCTCAACAAGATGATTATGATGATTCAGGAGTAAAAAACACTGTCCACCTTCTAGAGAAGGTTGAATAACACTATAATTGACACTCTGCTCTCAAAAAGAAATCTATGAATTAAAGATCTGCTGCCTTCTCATAGGTGGCATAACACCTTACAGAAGAAAGTAAAAGTACTGCTTGTATCAGCAAAGTCATTACCCATTTTAGAATTTCCAGAGATGACTCCAAATACCTGCAAAATCCCAAGGCCAAAAAAACAACTGCCAACATTTACTCCAGTGTAACTTCAGACATTAATATCATGCTATTTTGAGCCCAAAACATTTCTCAGCAAAAGAAAGATACATGTACCAGGAGCACATGTATGCTAAGTACTCCCCAGACTTTGTAATCTGCTTAAAAATGTGAATTAGAATCAATTTAACTGACAACCCAGGAACTGTAGGGTTTCTCTGTAGGATTCCATTCCTACAATGTACAGAAACAACTGATATATCTGGCAGGTGTCACAGTACCTCTCCAACAAGAGTCTTTCTGAAGCAGTCAAAGGTCCCAGAATAGAGTGGGGCCTGACCAGGCTGTGGCTTAGGCTGGGTTTGCAGTCTGACCTAGTAAGAGGGAGAGGAAAACATTATTTTATCAAATATTACAATCTAAACTTTGATTGACAGAAAACCTCTGGCTATTACGGAGTATGTTTTGTGACCGGACCTGAAGATAATGATAGAAACATTGACATTATTTTAGTCCTTTGCAGAAGAGAAGAGACTGAATTTCAATATAATGAATAGTTAATGTATTTAACTAATTAATTGCTGGGATGATGTCCAGATGAGGACCCCAGCTCCCTGCACCCCACAGGGTCACTCCTGGCCTCGCCCTGGCGCGGGGTCCCGCCGCGGGACGGGGCTGGCGGGCGCACCCAGCTCCCAGTTCCTTCCAGCACCGGGAGCACCGACGCTCTTTTCCCGGTTTTTCACTAAAACCGGGACTGCGAGACCGCCGCGCCGCCAGGGAGCGCCCTACGGCACCACAGAGGCCAGCGCAGCCTCCCCGCGGCGCACCCCCGAGGCCCCGCCTCCCACGCAGTGCCTGCCGGGAGCTGTAGTTCTGCCACAGCGCCCACCGGGACCCGCGCCGCTCCCGCGCAGTTTCTGCCGGGAGCTGTAGTCCACCCTCCGGTGCCCCGACCGCACCGAGTACCGGCCGCCCCCCTGGTTCCCGGGCACCCCGCACCACCTTACCTTGATGGTGTCCAGCGGGTGCCCCACGAACACCAGGCAGACGCCCCCGAAACCGCCAGCGAAGAAGTTCTTCAAGGGGCTGATGGGCTGCGGCTGCTTCGCCATGGCGGCGGCGGAGGGTGAGAAGCGGGACCGGGACCGGGGCGCTGCGTCCCTGCCGAGTCAATGCCGCCCCCTCCGCGCCGCGACCTTTAGCCCAGTGCGGGGCACGCCGGGAAGCGGGCGCGGGGCGGGCCGGGACCGCGGCGGTGCGAGGGGCCGCTCCCGGCGCCGCCACTGGGCGCTGTCACCGGCCGAGCCCGGCCCGGGGGCCGCTCCTGAGGGCGCGGGGCCGCTTCCCCCCGCACATCCGCAGTGGTTCAGCCGCTCCTCCCCGCCCCGGCGCCGTGGCCCGGCCCGGCCCCGCCCCGCCCGGCGGAGGTGACGCACCGGGCCCGGCGGTTCCGGCGCGCAGAAGGAGCCCGGGGCGCCGCTCTCGCCGCCCGCCCGGTAAGTGCGGGGCCCGGCCGTGCCGGGGCTGGGGCGGGCCCGGCGGGAGGGATGCGGGGCCGCTTATCCGTGCCCGGTGCTGAGCTCGGCGCTCCGCCCCGGCAGAAGCCGCAGCCCGAAGCTCTCGGGCTCCGGGCGGCCGTGCGGGGGCCCCTCCTCGCCCCGCTCCGCCCGGGCTTTCCCCGCACGGTTTCTCTCCCGCCGGGCTCCTGCGCTGCCCTCGCTCGGGTTTGCGGCGCTCCGGCTGTGCGGGACAAGCGCGGGGGCCGGTCTCGCTCGCATTCCCAAAGAATGGAGCCCAGGTAATTTAAACGCGCTGGGCACCGCGCTGCCCGAGCCCGGAGTGCCGTGGAATACGTAGGTATCCGTAAAACAACTTGTTAAAAGTGGCGATGGGTTAGAAAGGGCAGGAGTGGAATGGATAAGTTGGCAAAGAGAAGGCAGCCGTGACAGCGTGAAGCAAGAGTGGGAAGAGGAAGGAAAGCGGCTGTGTTCCCGGGGAAGTGAGGTACGGCTCAAGGAGGTCCCTACGGAGTCATCTGTGCTGAGAAAGATCGGGTATCTTCTGGTTTCTCGGGCTTGGATGAAAAAAATCCTGCCTAAAAAACAGTGGAGAAGGAACAGCGAGGTGTGCTCTGCATATGTGAAGAGGCAGTTGGGGATGATCCACGAGTTATGGGTTTGGGTGACACAGATGAAGATGCAATCAGCATTGATAGCCAGCATGGAGCTGAGGCTGTGGATGGTTTCAGGGAAAAGGGAGAGTGCTAGCCTGTCTAAAGGTTACATGGATAAGGAGTTCAGGAGGCAGACTGAAGTTGCACTTTCTCTGTTTCAGATAAATAAAGAGGTGAGAGAAGAAAAATCCATATGAAATGGTTGTGAAATATCAACAGAAAAAGAGGAGGAGCATTCTCCAATTGGAGGAATCTCCACCAAAAGAGTTATTAGAGGAATCCCACAAGGGTAGGAATAAGAAAAGAGTAATGTTGTTGGACAAGGAATGAGGTGGAATCACATAATGTGGTAGCACAGTGGAAGGCATTTTGTTTCAAAAGACCTTGTTAAGAATTGTGTTGCAAAGCAGGAGTCAGGGAAAGGGCACTGTTGGAGGTGATAGGCAGCAGAGGGTAGGGGTGGTGTGTTTAGGAGTTCCTGCGAGAGACTGGGGCGAGAGAGGTGATTAAATTGTATCAGTGTTAGTGAGGATACAGGAGTATCCTGGATTAAGGTGGTGAAGAAGGAGATCATCCTCCCTTGGATTGGAAAGTGATCTAAGTATGGTTTAAAAATTTATAATTTGGTATTGGGAGTTACGGTCATTACTTAATCTAAATAAACCTGGCTTTTTTGACCCTGTATTTTGAGCTTAACATCTTTATTGTCTTAAAAATTAGTGCTATCAAGTAGTAGCTCTATCTTGTCTTTGTATTCAGAGAGTTTGATTTGGGCATTGGGCTGAGCATAGGTGAGGTGAGTTTTGTTCCTGGTTTTGAGTACCCTCCTTTGCTTTGTCCACAGAGCGTGTGCCTTATCCTTCCTTTCCCTTCACTTGTGTCAGTGTGGTGACCAGTTGTGCTGGAAGTGAGCTCTTTCCTACAATGTTGGGACACAGAAGTCAGCCAGTCCTGCAGACTGCTTTCTGCTTGTTAAATCCATGTGCCCATTTCCTGTGCAAACAGTTGCTCTGTTGGCTCACAGAACTGTGCTAGTGGCACTGAGAGACATCTCTGCTCTCCTCTGAGCCCCTTCCAGGGACTGGTGTGTAACTGGGAGGCACTGGGCAGGCCCCCTGTTCTACCTGGATATCTGCAAACATCTCAGTGCTTGGATGTGACTTGCCATGTATTGGAATAGCAGAGGACCCAGTGTTTTCATGGGGTTTTTTTTCTCTCTCTAGAGTGTGGAATGATCTGAGTGAATCTGAGAAGTTCCCTGGCCTGTGAAACTTGCTCAGGCTTTGTGGTGGCTGAACAGAGTTGTTGCATCTGGGCTGTTGATGGTTCACACTGGTGTTAGAGGCTCAAATAAGTAATTCTTTTAACATAAGTTTTAGCAGGTAAAGATCCATTACTTCTTTTGTGCAAGAGCTCAGTGTCAATGCAGACTAAGCCCAGACTCTCAGCAGGGTAGAGGGAGGGACGAGGGTTTGCCTTGTGTCTGCCAAATCAGATTTCACGTCTCTCTCCCTCCAGCGTGGAGAGACTGTGTCTGTTCCTCTGAAGTCCTGTGGAAAGCAGTGCTATAAATTGTTTGTGTGCTACATATGCTGTGGATAGCTAAGGAATCAAGAGGCAAATGAAAGGAATGAAGACTAGAATTCAGGAGGTAATTTAATTAGGTACTAGTCTTCAGCCTCTCTGGAGGTTTGTATCTCCTGAAATCACTGAAGCCCCTCAAATTAATTGTACATCACATCTCTTCCTGGATATTCTCTGCTGCCTGGTCAAGTGACTGGAAACAGAAAAAAAAAAAAAAAAAAAAGAGTTGAGGAAAAATAATGAAAATTTGTGGTTGAGATTTCCTGCACTCTAAAGTCAGGATTATCAAAGCTTGATTATGGTTTCCCCAGCAGCTAGAAATTGCAATAGTGAGGGAATATATTTGAGTGGCAGAGCTGACAACATAGTAATAATTCTAGTAATACAGAATGGGAATGTATTTAAGGAACCAAATACGTGCTGCTTGTGGAAAATAGAGCTTTGATTTTAATATATGTTTTTATATGTAAAATATGGTTACAGCATTGTTTTAATTCTTCTGTATTTAATATATTCTCTCTAAACTAAATAATTTGGTTAAATGGAAATTTACAATTAAATATGAGATGACCATAATTCAAGGTTGATTCATGCTTTACTGCTGAATCTTTTAGAGCTCAAATTCCTATGGTTCAGTTACACAAGCAGAAGATTTGTAGTTCAGATAAGTATCAGATGTGTGAATTTTCCAAAACAAGTGAGAAGCTTAAAAAAAAAAAAGTTAGCTGTTCTGATTCCTCTTCAATAGCAGCTATCAACACCTGAGCATAAATTTGTACATTCAAAAGGTAAGAAGTATAAATAATTTTATTTCCCCCTTCAGATATAAGGTCCAAGCCACATCACATCCACCAGAACCAATTTAAAGGGATGAGCTAGCTTCACAATTTCTTTTGAGATGATATTGGAGACTGTTAAATTGTGTGCATGTGAGAGATCTGTTTACTGCTCTTATTTTCCTAAGTCTCACTTTATGTCTGTGGTTTTGAAGCAATATGGATTTGTACAGAATATCACAGGTTGTACAGGTTGACTTTCTAGCTCCTGTGGCCATAGGTAAGAGGTTTGTGTTTTTCCTGTTAATTAGATAGTTAGGATGCTACAGCATTTCAGGCTGTTGCTAAAGAACTTTGTCATAAATTCATTTTTTTCTCTGAGAAGATCTGTAGTGAAGGTTATGCAGCCAGTTTCAAATGTCAGAAGTCAGGGGGCCTGCACTGGGGACTAGGATGCAGTAATGACCCAGTCTCCAAGGATCTGGACCTGTCCTGTAGGAGCAGCCTTGGCTTTGGAGGTGCAAGAGTCACCTGGATGGATCCAAACCAGGGACATGCACAGCAGAATCCTCTGTACTGGGCCGTTGGGTTGGTCTGTTCCTAGCTGCTTGATCACCTTTTTGTTGTTGACGTGGCACCTCTTACAATTTCTTAGGCACAGAAAAAACTGTTTTTCCTCCCTTAGGAGACAGAGCTCAGATGAAATCAAAAGAACGATAAAGTTTGGAGGAAAAAAAAGAAGCTGCACTTGCTTTCCTGGTCTGCAGTTTGGCAGGGCATTAAGATGTCCGTGGACATGAACAGCCAGGGCTCTGACAGCAATGAAGAGGATTATGACCCTAATTGCGAGGAGGAGGAAGAGGATGAGGATCCTGGGGATATTGAGGATTATTATGATGGGGTAGCTAACGACGTGGAGCAGCAGGGAGCAGATGCCTTTGATCCAGAGGAATATCAGTTCACCTGCTTGACTTACAAGGAGTCGGAGAGCACTCTCAATGAACACATGGCCAGCTTGGCTGCCACGTTAAAGGTGAGGAAAGGTTTCTGCATTCACACAGGTGTAAGACAAGTCTGTGGTTGAACAGGCCGACGCTGACAATACAGTTCTAATGAGAGCTGTGGCAACATTGCTCTTATGGGGGGGTTGGAGGAGCTTTATTGAAGGTCCCTCGTTCGAAACTGACTCAAAGGTTTGCAATTGTTACATACTGGGGCCTGAAAAATCTTCCTTACTGAATGTTGATTCTTTTTTTTTTACAGAGCTGAGCTTCATGACCAAAATGCCTGAGTTATAACTCTGCATTAACACAGTGCAAAGAGGGTATATAGAAAAGAAACAAATCAAGCCATAAATGGTGCAATTTGGTACACCTGTGTTTGCAAAGATAACTGACAAATAGAAGGACATGCTAAAACTCTGTAATTCTAACAAAAACACTTTTCTTGGTTGGTTCTGAGAGAATAATCATGGATTTTCAAAGACAGATCAGCTGTCATGCCAGTTATTAACCCTGCTGTTGCAGTGACAGCAATTCAAGTACAGTGAACTTGCCACCTCTTGGGGCAAGTGTGACTTAATTCATCACAGAAAAATCACACTCAGCCAGCTCCGTGGTATTATGCACAAAAAGACTTTTTGGTGTCTTCTTTCTCTTTTTGTAACCAATTACTGTAGTGTCAGTCAAAAGAGGAGGCAGGCCAGAGGAAAGCAGAGTTTCTAAGCTCTAGATGTGGACACTGGGTTGAAATTACTGCTGCATCTGCTTTGTAACAAACCAGGTCTTCTAGTGCTTGCTCTTGTCTGGAACAGCCCCTGAAAGCAGGACAGGTGATGACTGCAGCATGTAAAAAAAAACGTGCTGGGTAGGTTTTGAATCAAAGCTAATTTTAAAAATTAATTAAATCTAAAAATGTGAGGGATCTCTTGATCTTTATTTGCACATCAATGTCCTGTAGAAAGAGTATAACCATAAAGACTGAGGACTGTGAACCATAAACAACAGGTTTTAAAAGACACCCATAATTTGGTGATTTTGCCATCTGTTGTGCTTGTTCCAATCATTTACCACCTCAGAAAATGAAGTTGTACTTTTTCTTGCTCTTGAACTTTCTCTGTAATACTTCAAAATGTGTGTTCTGAACTCTGAATGCCTGCAGTTCTCTACAGATTGTCAGAAACTGGAGGTAACAGGAAAGTACAAATGAGAATAGTTGGTCAGCACTTCTGATCCAGCTGCCAGTTGCTTTTGGTTCTTAGCAATTAAGGTACAGAACAGCTTTTCTGTGCCTTATTTTCTGCCTTCAAATGGAACACCCTCCTAAAAGGTGACCCCTGCCATATTTTCTCTTGAATTAAATTACAGAAAGCAATACTTTTTAGTCCTTAAAATCAGGCTTCCAGTGTTAAAATAAAATTTTCAGGAGTTTTGAAGGTCTCATTGAACATATGTTATAGTTGCCCAGATTATACCAACCTGCTAGCTCAAATCTCATCCCACATAGTACCAAAGGAGAGAAAATCTAGATTTTTTTTTTTAATATCAAAAATATGCCTGCATATTTACTGCTGAAATTAAGTGCTACACGCTTTGGTTTGTGCATAAGAAGATGAAATTGAATTTGTGTAGCAGTTTGGAATGATGTGATCTTGTAAGCCACATACTCAGGCTGTGAAGTGTGCTTTGGAGTGCCACATTAACTCTCTTTTCTTCACAACAATAGTCCCACAGTTGCACTTTTTTTGGATATTTCTTGTGTATCTGCAGCATTTGCTTTTTGCTTCCTGGCATACTTGCTTACAATTCTTCAACAACCCTGTCTTACTTCCCCTCTCTCCCCCTCCAAGGAAACTTGTGATTTTATTAGTTTTGAGACAAAATGGAAGAGAAAGAATTAGTATGGAATTAGCAAGCATAGAGAAGAAAGAAATGGAATGGAGCATGCTGAACTATTTATCATAATTATTTTCAATGGACTTAATGGATATGAGTAAACAGGGGTAGACTTTTTAAAGAATTGTATTAACTTCTTTTCTATTAATTTGCTTGATCTGTAAAAACTGCTTTTTCTTCTTAAAACTGCCTTTCACAATGTCTCAGCTTTCCTTGGATAGTGATGATTGTTCTTCTGGAGCATCTAGTTAATTTTGATTTCATCTCCTTTACTCCTTTATGATAGATACTGATTACATGGTGCTTTTTCAGCATTAACCTGTATTTAAGGTAGAGTGTCTGCCCCAACAGGGAAGGCTGAAGGCAAATTAAAGATTATCTTCAGGAGGTACAGTGTTGAAGCCAATGGATGACTTGGTATTTGAGTGATTTACTGTCACAGATTAATAGATTGACACAATTCCCTAAAGCAAATAAAAAATAAATGCAATGAATAGGCTTAAAACTGGGTTGGAATGTTCTACCACTGTCTGTTCTCATGAGGTGATTCACTTTCTGAAGGTTAAACTCCAGGACACATGTGTGTGTATTGAGTGGCTTTTTTCTTTGTGACATATTGTCTACACACTTTAAAGACCAGAAACAGAATTTCAGAGCTTTACATCTTCATATTTGCTATCTGTGCTCTTAGTGGCTATAACAGTTTAAATAGATAGTATTTCATTTGCTCTGCTCGTTAACCTCAACCTTTATTTTTCAAACTGTTTTGCTCAGCTATTTCAGAGTGATTGTTAAATTCCTATTTTATTTTAAAGCATTGTAGTGAAGGGTGATATTTGGAAACCTTCTTGGCTCTTTGAATTCCCCATGAGTTGTAGCTGACCTTGCTCTCATTCTTGCTGAAGGCCCTGAACTGAGCAGACCTTGCACTGGCTGGTTAATGCCAGGTCAGGTGTGAGCAGCCTGCACGTTTAAAAGTTGTCATGCAACATTGAGAGAGAAACTCTCTTAAACAAAATGCTTGTGTTTTGTTTACCTCCATTAGAAACAACACTCAGTTAAAATCTGGAGTCTGATAAAAGCATATCACCCTGCATGTAGGTAAATGTATGTCCTTGTATCTCTTACTGTTGTAGGAAGCTTTTGTCTCAAAATCTTTAGACTTGCTTTTTGTCAGGTGGGGAAATCTGAAAAGAAACCTTGGTGCAGACAAGGCAGCAGTGGACTAAATGAGCTGTGCTGTGTGACAGGTCTGCAACTACATTAGTGGTTATTCCAGAACCATACAGAAGCTGGAGAGATTTAATAAGTGTTACTCTGAAAGTTTCTCCTTAATTTTGGTTTTAGTAAGAACTGTGAGTTCATGGGTTTTCTAGGAAAAGAAGAGGAAATCTTTGCTCCTTGGTTAGTGCTGTTACTATGAAGATCTGAGGAAGGTTCTGTTAGTACCCTGACTAAAATTAGGACAGGCTATCTCTGTTGAAACATACCAGAAGAAAATCTCAAATGAATAACCAAAACTGTGCTTCTCTGACCAAAAGACCTGTGAATTGAAGCAGGTCACTTTTAATTCCTCAAAAGGTCACTTGCCCACAGTCAACACTTACAAAGGACAATGCTCTCAAAAGCAGTGGCCTGTATTGCCTGCAGACCAGCAAATGAATTCACAACAGTTATTTTTAAGAAATAAATATAAGATACAGTATCTTTCAAAAATAATGAATTAAAATGGTGTAGTAGTAACTATGCTTTCGAGATAACTCTGTCAGTTGTCATTGACTGATTGTGGGTCCTGGAGTGGCTTATCAGTGCATGCAAACAGTGTGATACTCAGCAGTTGTACAAACAAAGCTGAGCCTGTCACTGGCAAGCAGTAAAGTGTATGATGATGTCATATTGTTTTTGTTTGTAAATGATGCTTCTTGGCTCTGCTGAGGGTCTCCATACGTGCCTGGAGTTATCTGTAATGTTTCAAATAACTGGCAGTGGTTTCTCTGTTTCAGTGATGAGGTGGATTTTTTCTAGTGTTATTTTTTTTAAAATAAACCACTAGATAAAACAATTGCCAATTAGAATTTATGAAAAAAAATAAACTTGACTTTAGTTGTTGGCTGTCAGTCATGAGGAAGCTGTGATCTTTCTGCATGTGCAAGCTAGCAAGGGAAGGTAGTCATGTAGTTCTACAGGCAATTGGAACTGATGTCTTTCCACTAAAACCAAAGGAACTGTAAGACTGAAGAACTTATACTTTTCACTTCACTAATTTGAGTGATCTGCTAATATTTCTCAGAGAGCAAAAAGCTTACTTCCTGTGCTTCCTGAAATTACAGCTTGTGATGTGGGGTTTTTTAGCTCTGTCCCTTGAAGAGTAGATCTTGGTAGATGCAAAAAGTATTTGATATCATGATATAATGCTGTTAATCCATGTTATCTCCACTGATCTTTCAGACATAAGCCAGTTTTTCATATATTCTGGTTCACCATACTGATGCTGCATCTTTTCATGGAACCAGACTCGTTTTTACTGATGAAAACACATCCCTCTGAGGCTGCTCCACACACTCAAATCGTGCTGAGACAGAGCAGTTCGTTTGTAGAGCTGCTTGCTGGGAGCTGGCAGTGCTCCTTTGGAAATGCCATCTCCAGCAGAGCCAGGGTCCCGTGTGTGCAGAGCAGCCCTCCCTGAAGGAGCCTGTTCCCTGCAGTCACAGAGGGTCTGCAAAGAGCCGTGTCTCAGGACCCTGGTGTGTGTGTGCCCTGCTGTATTGCTGTTCAAACCATGGCCCAGAGTGTGCTATGGGTGCTGCTTATCTGAACCAGCCTGTAGTGCCATCCTGTCAATGCCATCATGACTTCAGGGAACTTTCTGCAATGTAAAATGGCACTGTTGAAGCCTCCCTGTGCCTGGGTACTTCAGGTGCAGGAGAGGGATTAAAGCCCCTTGAAGTATTAAAATGCAGGTACATAAGAGCAGTGTTTCAAAAATTTATGTTCAAAGTTTAAGTCTGTAAGCACCAACATTAGTAAGCAGTAAATATTTAAATATAATTTTTTATAAATGGCAGAACCTGATAGGCAAATTTGACTTTTTCACAGAACGCCTGTGGTGCTGTTTGGCAAAGATAACACACTGTTTCAAAGTACCAATAAACCCCCAGATCAGTCAGGTTTATATCTATACTGTGTTCTGTATTTTAACACCAAGCCAACATTATGTGGGACATCCAGTCTGAAGCTGTAACCCTTAGGAGCACTCGTGTTTGAGACATACCTTTGTCCTTTACCTGTGTTTTGTTCCTGAACAGAAAGATCCTGGAAGTTCTGCAGTGCAGAAGTTGTGGTTTTGCCTACACATTCACAATGCCTGTACTTCAGTAGTATCAAGAGGACATGAGCGTGTCTAACTTCAGAGTAACTGTCTTCAGTGTGTTTTGTTTTGGCTCATAAAAATATTTCTGTTTCTTAAAAATTTATTAGGTTTTTGTAAACTTCCGGTCAGCAGAATAAGAGAACTGGCCGGAGAGCCCAGACCTTGCAACCTTGTGACACTTTCCTGGTGTCATTTGAGGAGAGAAAACAAGTCTGTTACTTATTGCCCAAGACTACAGAAATTCTAACTTGACTGAAAAAAGGAGCCACAAATGTGGAGGGTGATTACAGCCCACACATTTCTTTGTGATTCACACCTTAAGTGTATCTTACAGCCAGTATGACTCTGCAGTGAGCAAAATAATCTGCTCGCAGCTGTTGATGAGTGTGATCTTGGTGGGAGGTAGAGGCAAGACACAAGTCAATAAAAATGCCAAAACAAGCTTTCAGTAACTGTTGCATGTTGCAAGCTTACAGCTGGACATCATGATTACAGGAGCAGCATGAAGCAGCCGAACGCTTTGCCAAATTTGTGCTGTGCCTATTAAGGATGGTGCAGCAGAAACAAGCCGTGTTGTGCACTGTGAAACATTGTTGTGCAAAGCAGATGTTCCTCCTCTTCATCTTTGTCTAACAAGAGTAAAATGGCCTTAGAGCTGGGGCTGTTGAGTGAAGGACTGTGTTATTTGGGGCTGAGCAGGGATTACTCACTGCAAAGTTACCTAAGCCCTGCTCCATGTTGGCTGTGTGCACGCACCAGTGCTCCCAGTTTGGAGTTGGCTGCCCAGTGTTCTGAGCCACTGGTCACAATTATGCGGGTTCAGGTTATGACCAGACCTTTGCTTCTTCCCTGTGCACCTTCTGAATCATCCTCTCTGTCAAGCAGAAGGAATTGTCCACTCGTGCTGTGCTTTGCTGGGAGAGCACCTGGCAGGGCTGTGCAGGGGGGTGTGTGGCTGGGTGTTGGCAGCACTCAGGGAGCACGGTGCAGCGTGTGCTGGGCACTGGTGTTCTCACACTGGGTTGCTTTGGGAAGAATAACTGCAGGGAGGACAGCTGGGGAGTCTCATGTCAATCTTATGTCTGTGTGCTGTCTTACAGCTCTCTTGCTGCATTTCTTTCGCTCTAAATCTTTCAAAGAAGGGATCTCATAGCTGTTTTGTAATAATGCCTTCTGGCATACAGCTTGCTTAAATGTTTCTGTTCTTTTAATATTTATTTCTGAATTTCCTCAGGAAGAATAGCCTAACAGCTTGAGAAATACGTATGTTGAGATTTCCTAGCTGAGTCCTACTGATCCTGTTTGTTGGCAGCTGCAGCTGAAATTGTTGCTGTCCTTGTGTAGGAGAGCAGATGGATTAAAGCCATGTGTAAATGTGGGGAAAGAGCTAGAATTTAACCCCAGATCCCCTTTCTTCAGTATGTGGCCAACTAGGTTATGCACTGACAGCTTCACATCAGTGGTGTAACACCAGCAAATATTTGGGAATGTTTGTCATCCCCAAACTGCAGTCTGCCTCCTAAATGTGCTTCTAATCTTGCAGAGTGGCACCACCAGGTCTCTGCATGCCAGAAGGTGAGTGACAGGGTACAGATTAAAACCCTGTGATGAAGCAGAGCTTATGAAGTGCTGTTTGACAAAACCTTTCCATGGTATTGAGAGTGCAGCTACAGTCTCTTAAATGGCATTTCTTACCTGCTGCAGCCTGCAGTCTGTAATCAGGAGAGGGCCTGAAATGTCAGACAAATTGTAATCTGTCCTCTGTGTGAAACGTAAAGGTAGAGGGCTTTTTCTCACTTTTAAAAAAAATTGACTGATCACAAGAAAAAAGAAATACAGTATATATGTTTTTGTTTTAAGACTGTCTGGTTTTCCTGTTAGATGAAATTAATTTGAGTTCAATTTTGAAAGCAATCTTCTTATGCTCAGAAACCCTTTAATAGATAAGAAAGATTTTGCTACAAGGCTTTGAATGCTTGGGGTGTTTATGGGAGGTGATGTGAATCATATCTCAAGCCTCTGCAACCTCATGAGTTTTCTGCTGGGATTACATATTGGAAGTCTGCTTACAAGAGGTAGATCAAAGGACTGCATGGGGTCCAAAAAAAAGCTTTGGGTTGCCCTTGCTTATTTCTTGATACTGCTGCAGTTTTCTAAGAAACCCTCCAGTAAAAACAGGGCAGTCACATAATTTTTCCAATGGGGCATGGAGGGAGTCAGATCTACTTTCCACAAGAAAAACAAGTATAAAATGAATTTTTTTTCCATTTGTGGGTTACTTTCCTTACCTCAGCATACTGAAGTAAAGCATGTCTAAAGGGATTTTTTCTTCAGTGAAATTACTCAATACAAATTATGGTTTCTTTATAAGGTGTTACTCTATTGCCAGCTCAGTCTCTATTTTGCCATAGTTTCTCACCAACAGAAACTATTTCAGAAGCTTTTGCTCCATGTGCCTTTCCTGTTGTAAAGAATTTTAGTGTGTTTTTAGAGGTTTGGATGCAACACACAAAACTAGTATCTTTTGAAGTTCATCCTTTCATTGTAGAACTAACAAAAACTATTTGTGGTTTGAAACAAATGCTTCTCAAGATTAATCCTGTTTGTTTAAATCTATTTGTATAAAAACCTTTGATTGGGGAAAATGAAAGAAATGGAAGCTACATTTCTTTATGCCAGATTTGTGTTCTTCTTGGGCAGACATTTCAGTGCAATCCTGATCTAACAGGAATTGTCAGCTTGGTGCAAAGCTGTGGGATGTCAGCTCCAGCCAGACCCTATCATCTCCATCTCGTACTGAACTGAATCTCTTTAAGAATCATGTGATGATCGTTGTTTTAAATTCCTGATAGCATGTCTCTGCAAAAATGAGGATTGAAATGCACCTCCAAAAAATAGACCTTCCCTTTGAGAAAAGTGAAATGAACTCGAGTGAGTTCATATCTCATTCACATGAGATATGCATGTGATATAAATATGCTTGAGCAATTTCTGTAAAATCCAAGCTCTGCAAAAGATGGTGGTTTTTTAGCTTTTAGGAAACATTTCTGTCTGAATTAGCAATTGTCAAGGTGGCATGGTTAAAAAGATTTTCTGCTGTAAAGAGATGAAACATCAAGTCTCCAAACACCTTGGCTTATCTAAGGAAGCAAGTTGAGACAATTGTTTTAGAGCCCTCTGAACACAGCAAGGGACCTGCAGAAATTCTTTGCAAACTCTTTTGATATTGTCTTATCCTAAAGAGTGCCAGACTGTCTTTCACACTTCAGAAGTGTGAGAATTTTGCTTATCTTGGAGACTAAAGAACCTAGAAGATAAATGGAGATGGAAATAATGAAAAAAAAATATTGTGTACTCTTCCAGAAAATGGATGCATTTGTGTTTGATGTAGTGGCATTATGATTTTATTCCACTTTCAGAATCTGATTTTGTTTAGCACTATGTAAAATCTTCAGAATATTTTTACAACTCCTGCAGTCTTTTCCTTATGCAGAGCAGCTTCCTCTTGGCACCCTTGCTCTGCACATAGGTGCTGCTCCCCTATTCCAGTGCTCTGATCAACATTTGGCGCTGTTCCTGGCAATCAGCAGCCCTCCATAAGTCAGAGTTAAACTGGTGGAGGTTTGAAAGAGGCTTTGGAGGTGACAGAGTTCCTGTTTTAAAATAAAGCTGATTGGATGAGATTCTGTCTGCTCAGCTTTGCTGCCACATCATGGAGAAAGAAGTCTTGTCTTCAGTCAGAAATTTTCAAAGTTCAGATTTGGTCTGGGCTCATCTTTGATATTAAACTTTTAAGCTGGTAGTGGAGAAATGAGAATGAGGACAAGAAAAAAAATAGCATTACTGTCGCTTTCAGCTTCTAAACATTAATAAATTTAATTCCAGATAGAGGAGTTCAGGAGAAGTCAGACTGTATAGAAGCACTGGTGTAATTGATGGGTTGCAGGCAAATACTGAAATAGTGCAACATATAGAACATGCATTCCCCTTTGCACTGGGGTCTGTGGAAGTATTTCATTGAAAGAAGCTGCTGCCAGCAAGACACCAAGTGGGCTGTGTTATTGCCTTTTTTGGTTCTTAGGATTCTGAAATGAGAATAGGAAAGTTTAAACAAAGCAGGCAGTTTATCAGAGACGTAATTTTTTTTAATGTGTTTGTGACTGAAACAAAGCATTACTGTTCCTGAGATCTTGTGGCACCCAGTGACTGATAGGGGACTGAATCAGTGCTCTTTCTGAAGTGTTTTGTAAGTTTGAGGTACTTCATTGGGTGAAACTTCTGACTGTCAAGGAAATGCTTCACTGGACAGTGTGCCAGCAGTATCAGCTTCTGTACATTGCTTCTTCAGTACTTCTGTAAGATAAGGAATATGTACACATGGACCAAAATTCTGATTGCAGTGGTATTTTTCTGTGTTCAGCATGTTTTTGCCCTTGCTTACAAAGAAATACTTCAGCTGTTCTGGGGTGTTATTGTGGAAGAACTGGCTGACTTTGTACAATCATTCAGTCATTGTGAGTATACAGTCATTGAAGAGAGGCTGGGGAGTGCTGCTAATCAATAGAAGCAGGCTTTTGTTAAACATTTGTTTTTCTTCTCATGCTTATTTTCTGGAATCTCCCCAGTAGTGTTTGCCCCTGATTGTATTTACGTTTGCAGATTCTTCTGAATTCCCAGCCTTGCTGTTGGTGAGCAGGACATAGCCTATGGTGAGACCCCCCTCAGCAGGCACAGCCCCAGCAGCATCAGTTGTTTGCTGCTCTCCCATCCCTCTTCCTCACAGTTTGAATGTTACCTATCTTTAATCTGTAAGAACTGGTACTTCTGTGCCAAGGAGACTGTGCATTTGTTGCTGCAACTGTCTGACTCTGGGACTTCTGTTTTGCAAGATCACAATTGCTCCAATCAGGTAGTATCAAAAATTTTTCTGCTTCAGGGCTTTTATGAAAGTGGTCTAATGTCATGGATCAGGCTTTATGAATTGAATTTTTTTTAATATTCTTGTGTGCTTTGTATTCTTGTGTGCTTTTATGATGAAAGTACTAAAATTAGCACTACAGTCCTTGTAGTTGGAGTTAAATAGGAATAGTCACAGAAGCTTTGTTACTCTTCTAGATCTGTTAGTCTGGCATCCTTCTGGAGCATTAATTCCACATTTTGCCTGACATATAATTTGGCTCAAAAGCATTTGATTGTGTTAGAATAGTTTGTTAGGTTTCAGAAATGTCTGCTGATATTTGTCTTTCTGTGCATCTTGAGTCTTGAATGTACTTGATTCCCCTCAAGGAACAAGTAACTCCATGGAATTGCGATGCTGCAACAAATGCTATACCTCAGGCTCTGAAAATCCAACTGAAAAATACTCATTTTCCTATGTTACACATCAGCTTCCCATTTAAGTCCAGCAGTTTGTTTTCTTCTGTCAGTTCTTCCTTACTGCTACTGAGAAATAGTTTCATTACTGCTAAAGAATGATTCATTAGCATGTGGTTTGCATTTGTAGGAAGCCAGTCTTGTAGAGACCACATTCCTGGTGCTTGTTTGTTTTACAGACTCAAATGCAGATGTTTTCCTTGTACAGACAAGTCAGAGGTGTCTGTCTGGGTCTGCCGTGCTGGGGGCTTAAGATAACAACCCATCCCAGGCTGGCAGTGTCACTTCATCCATGCAGACTGTGTGTGTTGGCAGCAGCAGCCCTGTGTGCCACGCTCCATCTAACCACAGGCTTCTGTGCTGGGAGGGAGGGCAGTGCTGCCTGGCAGCCTTTGTTTTCAGAGGGTCACATCACATTGCTGCTAAAGTGGAGGAAGGTGACGTGCCAGATCTTGCACAGCATGAGCTAATGCTTTGGTTCTCCTAGAAAAGGGGTTATTTGTATATTGAAAATTGCCCTTTTGTTAGTGGGATTTCTAAGTGGTCAGCAAAGTGGGCACATCAGATTGTAGAGATGGATAAGAGTCAATTAAACACCACATCTGCTTTGTGTGTTGGTGTTGCCCAGGTTTAATTCACTGACCCAACTGTCCAGCACTGAGAAATGCCAATGCAGGATCAGGGCAGTATCATGTGGCAGCAATAGGTCAGTTGTGTTGTGAAACTGCACCTCTTCAGCGGGGTTGACTTAGGAGAGTAATGAATATGCTGCTTCTAGGTGTGCAGAGCCTGACTGTTTTTGTAGGAGTAACCATTGCTTGTTTTTCCTTCCAGGATTGTATTGGTTTGCTGTCTGTACTACATCACGTGCTGTGATTCACCTGTAGCAGGGTTCAAGAAGGCCTGTGGCATTTCAGCCAATGATTGGGACTGACAGCTTCTCTAGGAGGAAAAAAAAGCAACTTTTCCTGCAGCTAGAACAGAAGGAGTTGTTTTCTGTGAGCAAAGTAGGGGATCCCTTGGTGATAGCTCATCTTGGAGTGTGGGAGCAGAGCCCTTTGGTGTCAGAGGGTGTTTGAATGCAGAATGTGCAGACACCAAACTTGCCCAGGTGCTTCCTAGCACAAATAGCAGTGAGGAGACAGGCATTGTCAGCCCTCTGAATTCCCCTGGAAAAGGTCTGTTGTTTGGAGGACACATGCTTTGTTTGAACTCTAGCACCTGAAGGGGTTGAGAAGCAGGGTGAAGGTCTATCAGCTCAGCAGATGTCTGTCCTCTTGGTGGGTAGGAGTCTTTTTGTGCAAACAGAGAAGTCTGTTTTCTTCTGAAATAAACTAATACATAAAATGAAGGAGAACTTGTTTGTTTGTACCCTTGTAGCATGACTTTAAATGTCATGTTGCAGTACTCTGCTGGTGCTCAGGCTAGCACGGATTGTGCTAGTGTTTGCCAAGAGTCCACGTAATGCAAGCAGCTCTGCATGGAAACAGGCCCTGGCACTGTAGTTTACTATCTTCCTTCCACTCCAGCCTGTAACTTTCTTCTCTACAGTGAAGGGCTGGCAAAATGTTTTATATTTTGCCCATACCCTTTGCTGTTACAGTTTGCCTGCATTTGGAGCCTGTTGCTGCTTCTCCACCTCAGTAAGGGTGTCTGTCTGCTCTGGGGTTCCTACTCTGCATTTTTGGTGAGGACCCTGATTGCAGTCTAGTGTGGCCTTCTGGAGTGGTGATGACAGTCAGGACTGGATGTGGGGCTTCCATGAGCAGTCAAGCTAATCCAGTGCATTCTTGATTCCTTCCTCTCTGTGCTGTTGTAACAAAGTACATGACTTAGTTTTTGTACACCCATACTTCATTCCAGCTTTTGTATTGCAGATATACTGGCTGTGAGCATCATGTCTAGCAATTTAATGTGAATTGATTGTCACTGGATTATTGTACTGAGATTATACAAATTTTATATGAAAATCATACTCCTAAGCAGAGAGGTGTGGCTTCAAAATGTGCAAAGTTTGACCTTTTTTTTTTTTTTTTATTTTCCACCTAGGTATCACATGCTGTTGCAAAGCTAGTATTAGTTAGTTTCCACTGGCAAATCTCAGAGATTTTGGAAAGGTAAGTGTAAATAGCCTTATCTTGTCTGTGCTTAGTGCTTTCCCCCCTGGCTTTGCAGAAATGCTCAAGGTGCTCCATAGGTATTTTTGGCAAGTGTCTTTGGACCTGGAAGCAGGACACACAGTCCATTTTAGGGAGCAGAGGAAAGCTACTGATTTGGTGAGGTTGCACTGCCTGTAAGAAATTTTTAAGCAGGTAGTAGTAGTAAATGTCTTTCAGTTTAGGAATTATTGTTATGCTAGGAACCCTAACCCTCTAGATAGATTTATCCTAAATTTTGAGATAGCAGATTGAGAGTGCTGCATCTATATTTATTTAATAAGACATAAAGATAACATATGATCTGCTTTGAACACAGGAGCCATAAATCATAAAGGAGCACTGACCCTGTTCTGATGTAGTCTTCAGTAGTACATTCACACTGAAGTTTTTGTTCCTTTTGACATTAAGTGCTGTTTTTTTCCCAAGCTGGCCAGCATTTGGAGAGCAGGAGAAGACAGTGTGAGAGAAGTGAGCACTGCAGCTCCCTTGTTTGGTCAGTGTCACTGTTATTAACAAAGCCCTCCAGCTGATTTCAAAAAGAGGGTTTGGACTCTGCCCTAACATATGCAGAAAGTGCATTGGGAGGCACTGCTGCTGGCAGCCCCACCACAGAATACTGGCTCAGAACTGAACATTGTCTGAAAATAGAGAGCATATCAGCTTGACTCATTCTGCCCAGACATTTTTGGCCCTGTAGCCAGCAACTTTATCCAGAGAACGTATGGAAATGCATCCTGTCTATGGATGCTGTTGTCTCCTTGATCACCCTGTATCCTGTGAAAGCTTTTTTCTGGGATTCAAGGAGGGTGAGATTGCTGCATAGCAGCTTAGTGTGATCCTGCAGGTCTGATGTGACATAAACAAGAGGAAATCTGGGGAAGGGTTTACTCCTAAAGTGATGAATTTGCAAATTGTTCTCCTGTTGATCTAGTCCTCAAACTTCTCTCTTGGTAAAAAATGAAATTGTCAAAAGAAAGCTCACTAGCATAACTAAGAAGTGCTGGTGAGGAGGGAGGGCTTAACAGCAAGGCCACAACAGTGATGCTGCTGTTTCTGAATTCAGTGAGATATAAACATTCATCTGCAAAGGAAATCACAAAGAGCAAAATATGTTTAATTATATGGCTGCTGATAGACAGCTTCATATGCTTAAAGGGTGATAATCTGTCACAGAGTAATTACTTAAATGGACAATAGTCTGGAGTTAAAGTGAGACTTAACCAGGACAGCTTAATTTTACAGAGGAATAGGAGACAGTCCAGAGCCCTGGTGTGTGTTATTGTGGACAGTGGCTTTGGACTGCTCTAGGAGTGTGGGTGGAAAATCTTAGCTTAAAAACAATTTTTCACGGGAGGGAGATAGTTATAGAAATGTATTCATCAAGATGTATAAGGGAAATGTTAATCCATTCCCAGAAGTAGTAGTATTTCTGGTTCTGAATAAACTCTCATAAGATTTTGTTGAGGGGAGCTCAGCTCTCTGTATGAAGCCTCACACAGGAGACATTTCCACTTTCCTTGTTGAAACCTACCCTACTATTTGCACAGATACAGCCGTTTATTCAGTTCAGATCAAGAAGGATCAATTAAACAATGCAAAATGTATTCAGAACTTGATTTGATCATTCTTCAATTGCCTTTTCAGGCACAAGGCTAATCCTGCCCAGTTGCTAGTAGAAGCTCGAGTCCAGCCCACCTCATCCAAACATGTAAGTATGTGAACTATCCCGTCTGTTCCCTTGGCAGACACCTCTGACCCCCCTCATGGGGGATTGCATTACTAATGGCATCCTCTGTCCAGTGTTAACCCTTTGCAAACTCTGGTCTGACATCCTGATTCATTGTGGGGTTTATTTCTGAAATGAGAATGCATTCAAGAAGTCTCTAGTATTTAAATAGTAGCTTTGCTGTTGGCTTGCAGGTAGTGTTCAAGAATGACTTTCTTCAAGAAAATTAGGATGGTTTTTTGGCACAAGTGATGGCAGACAATGGAAGGAGCAGAGTGCATGGGCTTGGCTGCCTCTTCCGACTCTGTTCTATGTAAAAAGACACTGAAAGGAAGTTCTGGCTGCACAGAGTGAGCAGAGCTTGTCTGTGTCTGGAAGAGATTTTTTAGATTTTTTTGTCTTTTGCCATTTTTATCTTTTTTTATCTATTTGCACTGCTCAGCTCAGGGATGCTTAAGCTAAATCTCCCAATGAATTGTGTTGCTGCTGAGTCAGTGCTGATATTTGAACCAACAACTTGTTGTTCGTAGCCAAGGCTACACAGATCTTCAGATACTTTCCCCCCACCTTTAAATAGAAACTTCCTGTTGCATGCTTATAGATTTCATTCACGGTGGGTGTCTTGGGACAATGCAGAATTACCCTAGGAACACACTGCCATGTGTCAGATTATGAGTGATAAAATACTACATCTGGGAAGCACTCAGGGTTGTGGGGGAGAGGAGATCTTAAAAGTCTGATTTGGCATCTGAGCTCTCTTGTAACTAGCAGATAGTGAAAAAGCTAAGCTGGCAGAAGTGTAAACTTCATGGGCTCAAATTATCTGCTTAAAGTCCAGAAAAAAAAATCTTTCTAATTTGACATACCTGCAAATTAGTCTGTGTAGTTCAAGATTTATCCAAGTCTTGTATCAGCTGTTACTTGAGTATTCCCCCTGCAATGGGCCATTCCAACCTCCTTGGCAGGCAAGGTGAAGACCACTGGCACATCATTTCAGTCAGGGTCCTGGGTTTGGACCAAACACTTTCCCAGCTTTAATTTAATATTTAATAACTTAATATTTTACTCTGAGGAGGTAGGAAAATATAAAGTATAGGAGTGGTGGTATAGGAATCTTTTTTGCCCAATGTGGCAACTCAAAACAGTGCTTGAGGCAAACTTCTATACATTCTGCAAAACTGGAACAAAACATTACAAATATAAACATGACAAAAGTCCTGAGACAAAATGCATTCAAATAATCGATGCAGTGAAGAACAGTGTAACTCTTCAGTCCTGTTGCCACTTCATCTTCTCATGGCCAGTCATCTTCTCATGAAATACCTGTAAGAGGAGAGAGAAAACCCAGTCCCGCTTGGACTGGTTTTAAAAAGAAAGAACTCTCCATCTGGTGTTAATTTTGTGTTCTCTGCCATGGGCATCTGTGGCTACCCATGGGATCCCTGAGCTTTGCCCTTTGTACAGCAGTCTGACTCTTCATTTGCAACAAATCCTACCTGTGTGCCATAGGTTACCAGCTGCCCCCATGGAAGACTGGGTCCTGCCTGCAGTCCACCCCCACAAGCAGCTCTAAGCTCTAAGCAACTGAGTTGCCTAAAGCTAGTCCTTTAATCAGGGGGGTTTATTTTCTGGCTCAGCAAACAAAAGCATGGGAGAAGACTGAGAGGTTGCAAGACCCCTCTTGTGTATCAGTTGGATTCAAGCAGCCTATTGCACACTCTTGGTCAGATTACCCAGTGCTGGAGTGGGGGTGAGAAGGGGTTCTCCCCCCTCCAAGGGGTCTAAACCTCCTGCCCAGTGGGCTGTCCTTTGGGTCAGAGATCAGGGCTCTCTGTCATTATGCATTGTGAAGGACACTCTGGGACCCCAGGGTCCTTGTGTTTCGTCCTCCAACAGCTTTATGCTGTCTCCCCCCATTAGTGAAATCCTCCACACATACTGTTTTAGTTTCCTTTGCATGCCTGCAGTATTTTTCTTGCAGCTGAGCCAGCTCAGTTGCAGAATAAGGCATTTGTTTAGTTGTTGCAGTGGGTGCTGCCTCCTCACACTCCATCTCATAAACAGCATCAGTCTTTATAAGTGGGCAGAGTTTAGGGAGAGGTTGGGGGTCTGGCTTAGCTGTGTCAAGCTCCTCCCAAGGATAAAGGCAAGTGACATCATTGTCAGTAAGGTCCACCTCTTAAGTGAGTCTGGAAAGCCTCACCTCATTCTCCAAATCCTCCCCCTTCAAGCAGGCAATCTGCAAATGTACTCTTTCTCTTACAAGGGATTAATTAGTTAAGTATGGAAGTTTTCTGTTAGTCTCTTTTCAGCATTTAACTCATTATGTGTTTCCTGCTGGGCACTGTGTTCTGCCTCCAAGGTCACCTGCAGTATTTTATCCAGTTCAGACAAAGACCCTTCACCACCTTATCTCATTGCTTAGCTCTGTGCTTATCTCTTTGAGCAGCTATTAAAGCAGCTCCCAAAAGTGTGCAGACTATGGATTTGCTCTTACTAATTTTTTATCTTCTTTTTTGCTAAATACTGTATTTTTTCCACAAAACCAGCCAGAGCATGCCAATTTTCCTCAGCCCAGCTCTGTCCATTCAAAGCTGGACAAGCTTTATAATCCTTCAGCAAGTCTAGCTGAAGGTAGCAGTTGAGATTGCGCTTTTCCCAGGTTACCACGATCTCTCTGCTGGAAAATTTGGCTTTGACTGAATAACAGTTCTCCTTTGTGCAGCCCTCTGTGTTTGTCCCAGTAGAAAGTAGCTCCTCACTGCCCTTAAGGACTCCCTGCTCACTGCACCTGAAAAATTGTCACACCCTGAGCTCTCTCAATGAGTGTTTGAAAGGAGCTTAGGTGCTGCGATACCCCTCGGCAGAGTGCAGGAGAAGGCAACAAACTTCTCAGGAGGCTGAACAGCAAACCTTTACTTAGAAACTTTGGACCATAAAAGACTTGGCAAATATTAAAGCAACATCCAATTAAAGTAAGGCAAGACACTGAGTTAGCAAACTGTAATCCATCCAGATTTCAAGAAAAGGAAGCTAGGAGAAGAAAGAAAGAAAAAAGAGAGAGAGAGATAATAGTCACCACCTTGGATCCAGTCAATCTTAGCTGCTGTAAAGCCCAAGGCAGTGGGACTCATTGAGTCTGCACCCTGTTGTTACGGTCTTTTATCTGTTCTGGTCCCTCCCCACAGGTGGGGCTTTCAGTGTTCCAGTGGTTGGTCCACTTTGGGCCTGGACCAGAGGCTTCAGGCTCCAGTAGGTGGGATATGGAGCAGTGACCACCCCACCTTCACAGAACTTGTCCTGCCCCTGCCCAGACACACACTTTAGTTGTTTTGAGCTATTCGTAATTTCTCCAGTCTTCTACAAAATGTGATTTTATTTTAGGAAGAAAGATAGTATGATTAAAAGGTTAACTTAAACTTGATTTGCTAGGCAATTCATTACAGTCTGTGTGTGCTAGAGCAAGGTGCTCTGTGCTTCAGCTTGTAATGCAGAATGATTCTGGGGACAGATGCTCATAGTGAGTGTCTGCAGAGGGACTGACCCTGTAGGGAGAAGCTGTAGTAGTGAGCTCAGAGAGGCAGTTGCAGGGGTTTGAGGTAGCACACGTGCTCTTCAGGCTGAGCAGCTGATCCTGGCAATCAGTGCAATTACAGACTCAGTGAATCCTGTTCTGGTCTGTAAGTGAGGCCACTTAGAACAAATTTGCATTACTTCTCTTTGATGTGGCCATGCCATGAATCAAGCTCTGTCAGTCAGCAGCATATCGTGGTGCTGCTGGGCGTCTCCGGCACGCAGAGCTCGGCCTGGAAGCTGATGGCAGGCTTACACCAGCTTCTCCACAAGCAGCAGAGTGGATGCAAAGTGATTATATTACTTCTCTGAGAAAGAAAAAACTGGAATATAAACTGCAGCTGACAGCTTTGTAGAGCCTTGGTTTTGATGATGCTGGGCTAGACCTAGTTCTGCAGGTCCCAGGGGTGAGTGGAGATGTGTTGAAGGCTGGATCTGTTGTCTAGGGATCAGCTCTGCACTACACAGGGGGAAACCAGATTACTTTCAGTGGTTTGGTGAAGCAGTAGCAGTTGTGCCCGATTTGAAATAAACCCTTTTAATCCTTTTCAGCTGAAGGGACGATGCCTGTTTTGCCAAATGTAGCACAGGCATAGGCAGAAGATAAGAGATGGGAGGTGATAGTTTGTGAATTCCCTTTCCTCTCCATATAAACACTCTACAATTATGTCTTCCATTACCCTAAATTACTGTCTGGTAAAAGGGCATTGCTAAGTCTGTTTGCAGTGACAGCTGCTCTCCAGAGCCTGTGGAGATAGTCCGGCCCAGCTAATAAAGAATATCAGTAAATGCAGGGAAGGACTAACACAATGACATATTTCAAACAAGACAAGAGTAAGAACCAGAAAAGTAAAGGGGTGTTCTGGGCAGCACTAGAGGAGAGGCAGAAACTCTTCAGTGACTGTCAGCTTGTGCTCTGTGAGATGAGAGGCTCTTGAGAAGGACTGACTGTTTGGGGCATTGCAGCACCTTAGCACACCAGCTGCTCATGAACCTCTTCTGGCCTGGACCTCCATGGAGACCTTTGTCACAGTGAGGGTGATGCAGGTGTCTGTGGATGAGCTGAAAACGCTCTGGGAGGTGTGGGATGCTTTCACTGCACTGCTGATTTGTCTCTCCCCCAGGCAATGGTACATTCCTCCCACCACTGCGCGGTGTGCATGCAGTTTGTCCGGAAGGAGAACTTGCTCTCCCTGGCTTGTCAGCACCAGTTCTGCCGCAGCTGCTGGGAGCAGCACTGCACAGTGCTCGTCAAGGATGGTGTTGGAGTCGGTGAGTTCGGGGTGGATGAGGTGCTGGGCCTGTATTTGCCCCACTGGCCATTCTGATTAGTCAAGAGGATGACTGTAACAAGTTAGAAACTGCAAATCTGTTGAATAGAATTTGCATCTGTGATGATGTACTGTGGCAATGCCCCTGGAGTGCTTGTGGATGCAAACATCTGTTCCCTTTGTGCTGGGGAGAAGCCAGTAGTTGCCAGAGTTGCTTTGGGCTTTTCCAAGCCTGTCTTTCATGTTGGCATGGCAGTAACATGTAATTTTCTAATTTAAGTATGTGACCTTGTGAATACTGGTTGAAGCACTCACTGGTCCTGGATGCACATGTGCCCTGTCATCTTTTGGTGAAGACAGTTGGGCTTCAGCTTTTGAGCAGCCCTGATTTGTTTCACAGTTGTATTCCTCTTGCCACAACAACAGATGGCACTGAGGAAATTGTGCTGAGTACTCTCTGTGCATCCACCCCTTAGTATAAGCTGCACTGTTCTAAGTTGTTGCTTTCTCTTCTCAGGGGTGTCCTGCATGGCCCAGGACTGTCTACTCCGGACACCAGAAGACTTTGTGTTTCCATTGCTGCCTAGTGAAGAGCTGAAAGACAAATACAGGCGCTACCTCTTCAGGGACTATGTGGAGGTAGTAGATTTTTTTCAGTTTTAAGATACCCTGGGTCAAATCACCAATGACTTGCAGAAATTTTGTTTGAAGTGTCTTGCATTTTTGATTAGAACTGCAGTAGCTGCAGCAAAATTGTCCTCAATAGATAGACATGATGTGGCTGCTTCTGTAGGACAGCCTCACTGACAAAATGCTCTAGCAGGTTGCCAAAGTAAATTCTGCTGTAAGGTCATCCACTCACTCCTTGGCTGAGGCTTCAGAATTCTCAGAGTGTTGCAGCTGAGAATTTCAAAACCTCAATCTGATTATTCTAGTCCTTCTTGTTCTTACATAAATATTTTTAGGTTCAGAAAAATAGGTCCCTCAACTTAGGGTAGTCCAGCTGAATTGGCTTGCTCAATTATATTTTGTGTGAGCTTTCTTGAAATTAAAGCAGCAGCTGTTAAGGTTAAATATGCAGGAGTATTCTGATAACTGGGAACAGACAGGGAACAAAAAAAAAAAACAAAGCAGCAAAGCAATATGAAAAAAAAAAGCAGCAAAGCAATATGAAAGCATGGTGTCACCTCTTCTCAATAAGAGACCTTTTGGGAAGAAATGGCCACCACAGGAGAGCAGTTGAATAGATAAGGAGAAGATGGGGAAACAGCTCAAATGGAACAAAATAGTTTGTTTAGTGTCTTTGTGGGGTTTTGTTTGTTGTGCTGACTTAAGTACAACAATTATAAGAATCCATTTGAATTCCCTGTTCTAGAGAAGCTGTAAGTAACTAACAAACCTCTTCCATACTAGGAAATGCAGGATCTGCTCTGATAGCTAAGACCTGGTGACACTTTCCACTCATTTTTAATACAAAATAAGTGCTTTGTATGTTTTTGAGGATAGGAATGGTTAAAGTTGAACAGGTAATGTTTCCTGCACCCACTGCTGATCTTACTCCCTTGTCGTGTCCACAGAGCCATTACCAGCTGCAGCTGTGTCCTGGTGCAGATTGCCCTATGGTCATACAGGTACAAGAGCCAAAAGCCCGGCGAGTGCAGTGCAATCGTTGCAATGAGGTCTTCTGGTAAGAAACAGAGAAGGTTACAGACCACAGGGAAAGTGTGTGCTGTCCTCAGAGCCAATCCTTTTGCTTGCCAACAGTTTTGGTGTGTAGAAGTGTCTGAAATGCTTTGCTAGAGTTGTTTGTAACTTGAGTTAGCCTGAGTAATTGGACACTTGTGATTTGACTTCTGCAGGTGGTCAGATGTCCCCTTGCTTCCTAAGCTCCTGGGAACTTGGGTGTTCTGACAACCAGGGAACACAGCTTGAGTAACCAAGGGGTTACAAATCTACCATTCTCACATTTTGGCTAGTTAATTTTTTTCCTACAGACACAGTGATTGATCTAGATTCTGGCAGTAAACATGGAGTCCCTCTTGCTATCTGCTGGTATTGAGTTTTGAAGTCTATTAAAAACATTTGACTCCCAGTTTAGAGGCCCAGCTTTCTGGTATCTCCATGCCAATGGCCCTTACTCACCTGGGGTTGTCAAGGCATGCTAATAGAGGTGGCTGATATCTGCCACTGGAGTCAGGCTACTTGTAAGTGACTGGTGCACCCCAGATCTCTGCAGTCCTGTTAGAGGAGACAGGTGGGCTCTAGGAAGGGCCAAGTCAGCCCTCAGACACGTGATTTGTCAGGCCTGGGTTCACTGCCATCCTCACTCTGGCTTTTACACAAGAAGAAGGGAGAACTGGAGTTCAGTTTTGGTCTTCACACTCTACTAATACACAAGAGCATTTCCATCCCTTACCGGGCCCCCAGATTTTGGTCAGGAAAACCTCAATCCTTGAGTCATTTCTGTAGAAATTGATACGTTGTTTTCTTTTCTCCCCCCTTTTAAGCTTTAAGTGTCGGCAGATGTACCACGCACCCACAGACTGCGCGACCATTCGGAAATGGCTCACCAAGTGTGCAGATGACTCTGAAACAGCCAACTACATCAGTGCTCACACTAAAGATGTAAGGACAGCACCTGCATGTTATTTCTTGTCCTCTAGTGCTGCCTGGAAACCAGGATAGAATTCTATACACACAGAGCATTGTGTTCTTCTTCTTTGCAGACTACAAATCCTCACAGCTCCCTAGGGACTGTCAAGAAGCTTCTGTCAGAAGCTGCTGTCATATGTGAGCTAATTACATCCCTATGGCAGTGATATAACTCAACTGAATGCCTTGGGAAAGCTTTGTGTGGGAGGCTCAGCTGCCCTCCTGCAGTAAGGACCTGGTGGTCCTTATTCCAGACCTGGTGTGAATCTGTGTGGTCTTTGACTGCCAAGTGTGTTGTCCTCCCACAGGCAAAAGAACTGTGGGTACTTTGAAACAATCAGTGGAGTTGTTTTTAAAATGGAAGGAGAGGCTGTCATAAGTGCAAAGTCAGTACCAAATAAGGAACCAGTGGTGTTTAATCCTGAAAAACTTTGTGCAGTACTGTGAACTGGAGGGTGAGGGAAAAAGTCTTAGTTTGGCAAAGCCTGCAAAATGGGGTAGCTGAAGTCTGTAAATTAGACAGTGGAGTACTTCTAGTAGGTTTAGACCCAAGACAAAGAAACAGTATTACATACTGTGCATGTTAGCCTACCTGCTATAGAGTTGTTGTATAAATATACTATATTTGTCCTCTAAATTACCTGTCTGAGATTGGAACTTTTAATGTCTTCTGGGCATTTGTGGCCTGACTTCAAAATAGTTTTGGCTACATTTGTGCTACCATGGCCAGTGGTAATTGTGACAGTGGTGATTAGCTGCAAGCTTCACTTATATTAGGAAAGGGGATACTTAGATGGATCAGAGATTTCAAGTTCCCTTCCTTCTCTGGAGAAGGTGTCAACACATGATGGTATTGTTTCTGCTATGCTTATTTGTAGAAATTTTATTTTATTGAGCAATGTCCTGGCATACATTTTGCCTGACATGAAAATTCATACAAAGTAGCAAAACTCACTTCCTCCTTTTTACCTGTGCAGCCCAAAAATATATCTGGACACTCCAGGGTATCTGTGGAGTGGGGCTGTGTGCAGCCCTCCTGTGGTTAGGCAGAATCTCTGCAGGTAGCTGAGATGTCATTTGTTAGTAGCTGCTGAAGGCAGAGTATAGTGACAGTTATCTGTAGCCAAGTAGCTGTGACACACTGTCATGCATGAACTAATTGTGTCCCTGTGCCCGAGTAACTGCAGAGTGGTAACTCAGCAAGACCTTCAGTTTTACATGGGGTAACAACAGTAAATATGTTTTCTTGAGCAAACAGTCCAGTCAGTGCTGCAGTGCAACTTCCTGACTTTGCCTTTCTGCCATCTTTTAAGTGGAGCTGGCAGGAACTGGTGGGAAGCAGGGTATAAATGCTAATATTCTCATATGAGAACGTTTCTCATATGTGAATGCATATTTTTAAGAAAAAAAAAGGCAGAGAGGAATAATCACACAAGTGCTGTCATTCTTCAGAAGGCTGCTAGAGTTGGATCTAACAATTGTGTCTGTTTCCTCAGTGTCCCAAGTGCAATATCTGTATTGAAAAGAACGGAGGCTGCAATCACATGGTGAGTAATTCCCTGAACACGTCAAACCTCCCTTGTTCTTAGTGGAATTTTTTTCCCACACTTTGTGCTAACCAAGTGCCTCTTGTCTCTTCTTTTTCAGCAATGTTCCAAATGCAAGCATGGTAAGTTGGGTTTGGAAGCTGTTTTCTCTGCAATGTTTGTCAGTGATGATGATCCATTCTCTTTTTTTTATGATATTAAGACAAATTGTGAACACAGGCTGAAATATTTTCTCCCTAGTAAAAGCTGAATATCCTGAAAAGGATATTAATTACAGATTTCTGTGTGATAGCTTTTTTTTCCCCACTGGCTGTGATGTCAGCTGAGTTCTGCAGTGCTGGTTTGGCTTTTGCCCCTGACATGTCTATTGGATAGAGAAGTCTCCAGAATATTAACAGTGGAATCCATCTCACAGGAGAGCTTTCCATATAATTGTATTTGTAATCAGCTGAAAATATTGTCAAACGTAGCCATTTACTCAGATCAGCTTAATCCTTCTGCTTAGTGATGGAAATAATGAGCTTCAGCTCAGATGAAACTGCAGGAGCAGTTATATGTTTTAATTAATAAATATGTTATATTAATTGTTGTATGGAGCAGCAGATGTTGAACTTCTCAGTCCACTCCTGTGCAATTAGCAGCCTGAGTGTCTTTGGCCCATTGTGTGGCCCTACAAAACAGCAGCCTGTTCTTGCACTTCCCTTTTCATGGCAGAATTAATTTCTGTTGCCTTGGAGTGAGATAGTTGTTTTCAGCCCTCTTGAGTTAAGTGTACCACTGGAAACTATTGTAATATCAGAACCTGATTGGGAAGGTGATTAAAGGCAACTGTCCTCTCATTTCCTTCACTTCGGGGTTCTCAGCAGCACTGGATGTGCTTTGATGGAGCTCTGTGACTCTGTGACAAGGGGGAGCAGGCAAGTGCCAAGATACCATGGTGACTTAGCACTCGAGAAGGCTGATGAACTTGGGAATTACAGTTTTCAGTCTCATTACCATAAGTAACACAGAAGGGATTCTTATTGTAGCAACTTAATCTCCATCTTTTTTTGCTTTGAAGCAGAACACGTACAGTTTTGCCCTGAAATCAGAAAATTGCCATGTTTTGCTGTTTTTACTATTGCTGTCTTTACTCTGCCTTCTTCCTATTTCAGCTGCTTCTAACTCGAAGTGTCATAAGCCACTGACATCTGATGTTACCTGGGTTGTTCCCTCCTGGAGAGAACTGAGGGCAGGCTTTCTTTTGCATTGCTTAGTTCACTTTTGGATCTGATTTTTCGTGTTTTATTCAGACTGAGGTTTGCATGGGGCAGTGTGCCCATGGTGGGGAGGGTGCAACTCACAAAAGAGACTGGCAGCCTCTTCTCTAACCCAGAATGACAGTATGTGCAGGGTGCAAGTGCAGTTCTGCCCAGTGGTTTTAGTGTACAGGATGCAGAACTTCAAGATTTACTTTCCGTAGTTGAATGAGAGGCTGTGCAATTAAAATCTTCAAGACAGGCTGGTATTTTTGGCTCACTGTTGAGTTCTGTTTTGCAAGATGATACAAAACGTGTGTGTTTCTTGGCTTAGCAGAAACATCTGAACACAGATGGGCTCTGTCTCCTGAAGCTTTTCTTTCTTAGAGGTTTTTTTCTGTGCATCACAGTGGGTTTTTTGCTGTTTTCTGCAGACTTCTGCTGGATGTGTCTGGGAGACTGGAAGACTCATGGCAGCGAGTACTACGAATGCAGTCGGTACAAAGAGAATCCTGATATTGTAAACCAGAGTCAGCAAGCACAGGCCAGGGAGGCCCTTAAGAAGTACTTGTTCTATTTTGAGAGGGTAGGAGACATCTCCTTGGCCAGAGCTGCTGTAGCCTTTCAATGCTCCCTGCCTGGTGCAAAGGTCATTGCCAGCAATCTCCGTGCAAGAAACTGCCCAAAGAGAATCTGTGCAGAATTTTCAGGCCCTGTTGTTTTTCACTCAAAATCCTGCCCTGAAAGTCCCATGCAAACCAGTGATGTCATATCCAAAGCAATTTGTATTCACTCCTATATTCCCTTGTGCTGGAGAAAATCGGTATTACCTGTGTGCCACTGTACTATGTACCTGCAGGCTGAGTGCTGCTGCAGTAGATAGATATTGCTCCAATCATTTCCTTTCAGGACTGGGGAACTTCTGTTCCTTGCAGTACATCTTTATACAGATGAAAACTGAATAAATTCTACCATGTTCAAAACTCCATTGGCTGTAGCAAAATTTTTACTAAAATTTCATGTAATCACATTTTCAAAAGCATGTCTGTCCACACAGCAGGCTCCATGCACCTGGCCATGCAGAGCAACTCTACAGCAGTATCTCTAGAAGAGAATGTGGTAGAGGTTAAATACTGCTGCATTTCAGTTTCCCCATTAAAATGAGTTTATTCTTCACAGCATGAGCCAAGTCCTGTCATAAAATAAATGTCTTCATTCCTGGCTCTCCAGACCAACAGGCTTTGGGAAATAGCCATGTTTACAATGTGCACATGGATACTGGAGTTCACTGAGCCCATGTCAAATGTTAATTTAATCTCTTGACCTTCCTATAGAAATCCTTTGAGTAGAGGAATCCCCATGACTTTCCCCCTTGTTAGACGCGAGGTCACTGTGTGACCAGAGGGCATTCCCATTCGGAAGAGCTGGGTTTGCTCCCTGTTCTTGCTGCTGTCAGTCTGTTGTCTACAGCCTCTGCCACTTGCTACTGGAGGTGCTGCCTTGCCATTCTTTCCCACAGCATGTCTTGCCTTGCTGGACTCCTGCCCCACTCCAATTTCTGCTTGCTAGAGCTTGTGCTTTTACAGCAGTAGTACTCTGTTCTCATGCTGGTTTTTTCCTTTCCCTGTCTCCCCACCTCTTGCAGTGGGAGAATCACAATAAAAGCCTACAGCTGGAGGCACAGACATACCAACGAATCCAGGAGAAAATACAAGAAAGAGTTATGAACAACTTGGGAACGTGGATAGATTGGCAATATCTACAGAATGCTGCAAAACTACTTGCAAAGGTGAGTAATTGTCTCTTGTTTGGCACAGCGAAGAGAACACATGCCAGAATGCTAAATTCATAACACCAAGTAAGGAAGGAAATTGAAGAGTTGTGGTTTTGTGGGACAGTACTTCTGGTGTAGGACATGAACAAACCAAAAATCATCTAGAAGTGACCTCTGTGAAGTCATACTCCACAATACACAGTCCTGCACAAGTTCTTCCAAGGAAGGTGTAGGAAATTCTACCAGGAAGTCTCCAGTTGTCAGGAGGTAGCTTCTTAGCCTGTAGTGATTGCATAAATATGACTGTGCTGACTTCCAAGACTGAGACTCCTGTCTTTTTCTCTCTCTTCCTCCCACTCTTGGACAGTGTCGTTACACCCTGCAGTACACATATCCATATGCCTACTACATGGAGTCTGGTCCCAGAAAGAAGCTGGTAAGATGCTCTGCTCTTTTGTTGCTGATAACTTTTTGGGGTGTATCTGGCAGCATACTGGATTGAATTCCAGAGCTGGGCAGTGTCTGAAATACTAGTCCTGAGTTTGAGGTAAGGACAGGATAAATAGGTGGGATTGCACCTTTCTTCTTCACTTCAAGTTGACCAGCAGCTCTGTCCTCTTATACATTACATTATTTTCCCAGGGGACTTCACTGCACTTTCACTAACAAGCCATTTATCCAGAGTGTTTTGAGGCTGGAAGTGTGCATTTATTTCTTGGTAAGATTTATCACAATGCTGTGGGCCATATTTCCTGTGAAGAGCTGCTGGAGGAGAGCTTTTCCTTGGATCAGGGTGTAGCTTTGCTTTTTATTCCTGCTCTAAGTTCCTTGCTGGCTTGGTGCATCTCATGGGCTGAAAAAGTACAAAAATAATCTTGAATTCAGGGAAGAGTTTTTTCTTTGACTCAGCTGTCCTGTAAAACTTGTTATAGGATCTTTCTTCATGGCATCATATGTTCTCTAAGGCTGTGGATAGATGTTCTCTTCTGGATCTGACTGTGCCTGTGGAACAATTTGCTGCTCCCAGCAGTGGTTAACAGTCCCTTCACACTGCCTGCAGAGCTACTTATGAGAGCATCTTGTGACCTGTTTATGGCAGAATAGGCTGAATTAGGAGATATTTGTCACGTGCAGTGTTTTTAGGCTGATTGGGTTAATTTTGAGTGATGCAGGTTGGGGAGTGCTTCCACAAGAAATGCCCAGAAGGGGTGATCCCATCTAGGTGAAGGTGGATGAGGAGGAGACACAAACCTGCTCTGCCAGCACTGCTGTCAGCAGGACACATTTGTCTGCTTCTCAAGTGTAAAGAAACTGCTCCACTAAACTAGTTTTGTGTTGATGTCTCTTATTTTGCTCTTTGCAGTTTGAATACCAGCAGGCCCAGCTGGAAGCTGAAATTGAAAATCTCTCATGGAAGGTGGAGCGAGCAGACAGCTATGACAGAGGGGTGAGTGTTCTGCTTGCTTGAGCTTGTTGGCCAGATTTTCTTTGTTGGGCTTAACACTTCTGCAGGAGCACTAGGCTGTCAAGTGAGGGTTCTGAGAAGCTAGATCCAGAAACCACCTTTAGCCAGCAGATGATGTAGAAGCAGCCTTGTGGGAGAGGAGGTAGGGCTGTAGGGATTCCTGCAAAATGAAACAAGTTCCATGGAGCTCTGGAGGAGACTGCATGCAGCCTTCTGGTGAAAAGCAGGTTTCTTAAGTGTATAACATTTTAGACAGAGCAGATGCTGGGTAACTGCAGAGGGAGCCCACATAAAAAGGATCTGGGATCTTGTAATCCAGAATGTGCATGAAGTGTGTGATGGTTGGTGCTTCTCAAGCTGGAGTTTAGTGTCCCCCTAAGGAAAATGAGATCTTCTCCAGGCATTTTATGCTAACAGTTTGTACCTTCTCTTTTACCAGGACTTAGAGAATCAGATGCACATAGCAGAGCAGAGACGGAGGACCCTGCTGAAAGACTTCCATGACACATAAGAGAGGAGGAAGTGACAGTGCAGGGGTGAGAGCAGCGAGTGAAGTGATGGTAGCTTCACTGGGATAAGCAGGCACTGCCTCTGGGAGAACACGGCCAAGGACAAAGCCACCCCTCCCCTTGCAAGTCAGACACATGCAAACACCACCTCTTAGTCCAGTTTGTTCTCTTATCTTTCTGTTTCTGTTTCTGCCAGGCTAGAGGCCAGAGCTCAGATTGGCATATTTCCTGGGCCATTTCCCTCCTGCCCTTGATGGTTTCAGAAGGGGAGGGAGTTTTTTTCTGAATGGCTGTTAATAGTGTTAGATCATTACAGTTTATGTAATTTTCAACGGTTGTACAATTATACAGACAAAACCTTAGAATAACACAAAACCCTTTTTAAAAATAAATTGGCAGTGGAGTGTTTTTCCTTAATCTGCTTGTAAATTTAATGGGCTTTTCCCCCTCTCCTTCTCCCTTCCTCTGACCCAAAAATCCTCCTAGTCATTGAAGGAGGTTAAAAAATATCTCAGCTAGATTTTCTGATGCTCCTTTAACCAGGGCATTGCAGCATTGGCATTGCATGAGGGAGAGTAGCCACCCTGTTAAGGGTGGCTGCTGCTGTGTCTGACAGTACCAGCAGTGGCTGTGATTCAGTATGATCACATGTGACATCTCTTTTTCTTGTCAATCAGCTGTGCAAAATCCAGCTACTCGGACAAAAACAAACAGAGGAATTGTCAGGGACAGACCGGGTTAACATTGGGGGATATGCTTGAGTTTGAGAGAAATTGAGAAAAATCAGATTCTGCATTTGATGAATTTAGGTCTTCCATGTAGATTTTTGCTTTACTTGTTTTTGTGGGGAGGATGTTGTATTGCCAAAGTGAGTGATGAGGGAGTAGTAGCATACAGTTGTTAATCAAGGCTTGGGGCTTTTGCAGAGTGAAAGAATCCATGTTATAACAGTGCCATGCAGCCTGATAAAGATTATTTGTGCCTGCTGGGTAGCATGGCTGAGAAAAATTGATCTCGTTCATCAAAGTGAGACTAAACACCACTATGTTATGAGGAGGAAAGATTGTGTACAACACACTCCCTGGCATGTGCTGGCAATGTGGACAGGCACTTGAATACAGGTGCACTGCTTGTGCAGAGCCTGCACCAAGCCAGGCAGAAAATTAACTAGCAAAATTAATTTATTTGTATATTAGTATTGATGCTGGTGGGAACTTATCAGAAAATTGATTGTTAGGAGCATGTGGAGCTTTTTTATTAACATTCTCTTTTCTAATGTAAAATATACACTAAAATAAAAATATGAAAAACCTAGTTCATCTTAGTAGGGGTTAACATGAAAAATGTTACTTAAATGCTGACTCTTGCCTGTTTGCTACAGGAAGCAGGCCATATATTAAGATTTCACAGATATCTGTGTCACTTGCACCAGGAGCTTGTTGTTTGCAGCCAGTAAGGTGCAGCTGGAGTCTGATCTGAGGAAATTTTCACCTCTGTGGGGAACTCATGGGATTCTCTTCTATGCTGTATTTGGAAGTGTTGCCTTTGATGCATCCCTGTATTGTTCTTATGCAATGTCACTTGATAAAGATTAAACTGGAGGGGGGAAAAGTGCTAAATTCCTGCGTGTCAGAATAAGCTAACTCTGCTGTTGGAGCCCCTTTGGTACCTGAGACACGTGGCCCAGGTATTTGCAGCAGGTGCAGTTGGGCTCATAGATTTTATCAAGACCGATGCATTAATTTAAACAAGGAGTAGATGTCATAGGAGCTAATCCTGTGGCCATGCTTGTTGTACACAGCAGAAAATTTCAACCTGAGAGGCCTTTTCCTTCCTCCCTCCTGTCCCTGGTGTGGGATCTATCCTCAGGGAACAAGGGAATGCACTGCGAGGAGCTGCTGGCCATGGAGTGAGTGTTACAGCAGAAGCAGCTGAGGGTAGGGCAGGCTCGTGGACAGATGGCTGGAGCCAGGGAGCAGGGCAGGGAAGGGATCTGTGGCTTCTGGGAGCAGCACTGCTTGCTGTGGAAGAGATCTCCATAGCCATGGCTCCTTACGTTCCTGCTCTGTCCTGTTCTGGCTCCCCTCGAGGCTGGAGCTGTAGAGATAAATCTGGCCTTGCTCCAGCCACTGTCTCTTGATTTCATTTCTTACTCTGCACCCAGCAGCGGCCTCTCTGTGCCCTCTTCATGATATATCCTAGAGGTCAGTCTCTCTCTCCCCTTCCCAAATTATTGTCTTGGCATGCTGCTTCCATGGGAGGGGAGGGTGGAGGAAGGTTTGCTGAGACCCAGCAGTTTGCAGTGAATACAACCAATGTTTAAAGTATTCCTTAAAAATGTAATGTGCAAAGTACTGATTAGGATAAAAGCTGGTGTTCTTTGTTGTCTAAACGTAACTATCTTAACACCTAATCTCTGCAGAGCAGGTATGTGGAGTTTCCTAATCCCAAAGAATTTTCACTTCTTTTACATAATTGTCCAGCTTTGAGCTAAATGAGAATGAGGGTTTGTCTCTCCTTCCTTCCCTCCCTCCCTCTTGTATGCCCCCACAAAATATTTTGCTATGAATTCTCATTTGTAGACAAGCCAGACCATGTATCTGTGGCGAGGCTTGCTGAACAGGCTGCTGAGATGCTTGGCTGAGGAACAGTAATAAAGATTGCACAGTGCACCCACTAATTCTTTCAAATTTTCTGAAACTAGAGCTTTGTCAACAGTTCCATTTATTTTTAAACAAAACATCCTTTCTGAAAATGATGAAAGCCCTGGGTTGCACCCACAGATCCTATTGCCATACTCTGGGAAGACAACAGGAATTGCTTTTGCAGCCCAGGCAGGACCACTTCTGTATTGGTGTTGTACAGAAAGTCATGGACTTCAAGACAAAGTGTGCAGGGCACAGGGGCTGCTGGCTCTGTGTGTAAGGTGAATGACACTGCTCAGGAGGCAGGTGACAGGAAGGAAATGGGGCTTCTCTACACCACAAGAAAAGGCCATTTTTTCCCCCCTGTAATAAATACATGGCCCTCTTTGAATTAGCAAGGTTATATGGATGTAGGTAATAAAAAGTGGCTCAGGAGTCATTAATTCTGAGGTACAAGTTTCCCTTTGATGCGTTACTGCTACAGACGTGGAATGTTTGCTCTCTTTTTTTCTTTTTTGCACTTGTTTCCAGCTCCTGCGCCAGCCCGACACCTCTCCATCCTTGCATCTGGTACTTTTATTTGGGCCTCGCTTGTGTTAGTGCATTGGCTGCCTCATCTCTGTTCGTCCTCAGGCTTCCCAGACTGTAACAAAGCGTTTTCTACTGACACCGTAAACTGCATGACTGCTGCCCTGCGCAGCGAACTCTCTGTGCCCGCCGCAGACGGGGCAGCAGGAGGTTTCTGTACTATAGTCTTGCACTCTAAATTTTAGACTTTTTAAGCAGGTGAAAAATAGAACTTTATTTTTAAATGAGGCACTTGTTCTGGGAATTCCTTTCTCGGCCCCGGTCTGGTTGGGGTTGTGGGACAGCCTTGAGGTGTGTGGGAGGGCACGGGACTGCTCCCACCCCTCGCTTTTCTTCGCAGGCACCAGAGAGGGGCAGGGGCGGCGGAAACCGCCCGGGAGACGGTTGCCAGAGGTGTGCCCGTGGTTTATTTGAAATAAATTGTGACTTTCTAACTCGGGCAGTGTCCTGGCTGTTCTTAGCGGCGGGCTGGGGAGGGGCGGGGGGGCTCCTGTCGCTGTCCCCGCCCGCGGCCGCTGTCCCCGCCCCGCGGTGACGCAGCGCGCCGGCGAGCCCGGCGGGCCGCCCGCCGCCCCTCCGCCGCCGCCGCCGCCGCCCGCCCGCGCCCTCCCGCGCCTCGAGGGCATCAAGGCAAGGCCGCGACCGGGGGCCGGGGCCGGGGCCGCTGGGCGCTGAGCGCTGACCGCTGCTCTCCCCGCAGGTGGGCCACACGCAGCGGGTGGAGCTGGTGCCCGGCAGGGCCCACGCTGTGCGCACCCTCAGCCTCAAGCCGCTCCTGTTCGGTGAGTACCGGCCCCGCCGGGGCAGCTGCTGCCGGGCCCGGGCACGCCGGTAGCGGGGGGTTCCGCCCTGACGGCGGAGCGGGGCGTGTGCGCGTGTCTGTCTGACACCCGCCGCTGTCTTACACCCGCTCGGGGGAAAATGAGTCCCCGCGTGTTGGCATCACCTCCCTGTGCTGCTGTTCCTCGGGGCTGCGTTAAGGAGTGTGGTATGGTTTAAGGTATGTTGATGCAAAATTCGCAGAGGTTACGTGTTCTGGATGGCCCACTTGGAAGAATTTGGAAGATTAACCTTTCCAAGTTTTTCAGGCTTCTGTAAAGTACTAGGAATAGACAGCAGATCGCTGGCAAGAACCTTGAAGATGCCCAATACAAGGAAAGGACAAACTTTTGTTAATAAATTATGAAACAACAGTTTTGTGTTGATGCTTCAGCACTGGGGAAATGAGTAACAGGAGAATTTGACAGATGTAAATTCTTCCACCATTTTGTGTTCTGTTCTATATTTATCTCTATTTTTGGCTTCTCTGATACACAACCACACAACATCTGCCTTTCAGATATTTTTAAATCTTCTTCACCTTTCTGTGATGCTTTGCTGTCACTGGTCAAGTCCCACTAATTGAACTCTGTGTTCTGGAAAGTCACTGACAATATGCTAAATAATTTGAGGGAGAGGAGTCAATCATTACAAAATTCCTACTATTGCAAAGTCAGAGAAAACCTGTTGTTTCTGAAAAGATAGCACAGAGAATCTTTCAGATGCTTTCTCAATAATATAAATAGAGGGATTTTTTCTGATTCCCAATAGATCACATACACTGAAAACCTCACCATGAATTTCTTAGTGGATTTCATCTGACATTCACTAAACAGACACACCAACCTGGAGGTGATAACCCCACAGCATCACAGAACTGGTGGCATTACAGAACCATGGTCTGAGGCAATTGCTCTGGTTTTCACTCAGGAAAACTCCTGTTTCCTCTTTCCCTGCCTTTCCAGTGCCACTGAAGTGAAACAGTTGGTCCTGGCCCCCAAGCAAGGTGCTGAAGATGATAAAAGGCAGGTTTATGCTGACAGCAGTAATCCTGCAGTTTTTAGCTTCTTGTTCCAGCAACTCCACTGGTTTTGAGGGAAGCTTTGCTCCCTGAGGATGCCATCACAGACAGTGACAGACATTCACCATTTGAGATGCCATGAGTCTGTTCTCCTTTGTCCTTTGATAAGGAGTCCCTTATTTAGAAACTGCAAGTTGCAAGACAATTCTTATCTCCTGGATGAACCTGCCAGGAGCCAGCTCTGACTTTAAAAGACTTCCAGAGACTTCTCTATGTATGCAAGCAGTACCAATCTAATTCAACTGGTTTAAAAAAACTAATTCATTGCATCTCTGTTACTTAAATTAGTGGAAGTGTGTATTTAACTTGGTTGTGTTTGGTGAATACAGAAGCCCTTAGCAAAGACTCTTGAGTTTCTGGGGATTTAACACAAAGTGCTGCAGCATACAAGAGCCAGTGTAAGGAAACAGGAAGGTGCCTGATCTGTCATCTTTGCTTTCAGCGGAGCAGGCTGCAGTACGACCACAGCAGCAGACGCTCATGAATGATTTAATGTGTTCTCTGGGCTTCAGAGCATGGGCTTGCACCGTAGGGGAACTTTAGGTTTGGTTTTTAGTTGTGAGTAAGTCACATCTGTATGGAACCCAAGCATATTTTATGGAGCTATGAAAAAATCCCTGCCCTATTTTTTCCCCCTCTGGCTACAAGGCATCATTTCTAAAGCTTGTAAATCAGACCATCTGTGCAGTTTTCAGTTGAGAAACTCTCGTAATCAAATAGCCCTACTAAAGGAAAACAAATCAGACAAAGCCTTTTCAACCTTCAGAGCTTTTATGTGTTTTGTTTTCCAAACGCAGTCTGTTCAGAAGATACTGCCATTGCAGGGACCGCCTGACAGCAGATTCAGTGGATTGGGCAGCAGTTTCTAAGACAAGACAGTGGAGAGGAATAAAAATAGGAAATTTGGCTGTGTTTTTCTTCTGAGCCTCAGGGAAGAGAAGTAATCACTAGACAAATGTCAGGGCGCAGCTGAATTGCAGTGTGTGTGTGTCTGAGCGCTCGTTCCAGCCCACAGCAGTGTGAGGAGGAGCTGGTGTGCCTTGTGAACACGGGGAGGCGATGTGTCTCCAGCAGCCCGGTGTGCCTCCTGCAGCCCGGTGTGCCTCCCGCAGCCCGGTGTGCCTCCCGCAGCCTGGTGTGCCTCCCGCAGCCCGGTGTGCATCCTGCAGCCCGGTGTGCATCCTGCAGCCCGGTGTGCCTCCTGCAGCCCGGTGTGCATCCTGCAGCCCGGTGTGCATCCTGCAGCCCGGTGTGCCTCCTGCAGCCCGGCTGTCTCTGCGCGGCCAGCACTGCAGGCGTCAGCAGCAAGGCAGAAAGCATTCCTCCCAAAGGCTGGTTTTTCCGTTTGTTTTGTTTTTTTATTTCAGCCACAGGTTTCTGCCAATATAGAAAACTTTCCATGGACAGTGCTTTGTTATGCGGTAGAAATCCAAGTTGTTTCCTCATCTGGGATTTGCCGTTTTCTGCTCTCTGGTCTGGAGCACAGTGTGTGCCCCTGCAGGGAGTGACAGTCCTGCTTGAGTGAGATAGTGAGCTGCAGAGAGACTGAGTTTTCCCATATTTTCTATCTTCCTTATGTAGAGGTGCTGTGGAAGGTTTCTCCCCTGCTCTCATATCGATACTGCAATATCCTACTGTGCTGGGGCTGGGACTCACCTCCCAGTCCTGAGCAAAGCTGCTGTTCACACCAAAGCAGAGCTTTAACAGCTGATGTCTCACTCATGCTCTGCTTTTCTCAAGGTTCTTGTGATATCCCCCGTTACCAGAATCTTCTGATCCACACTGAATTTCTGATGTTGAAAAACAGTTTTTTCCCTGTTATGTAGAAATCCTCAGCTGTCTGCTCTGTGCCTTTCCTGCTTGAGAATGGCTGTTTCCTTTTGCGTGTGTGGATGCTGATCAACTCTCAGTGCAGGAAGCTGAAGGGACAGCCTGACTCAAGAGCAGAGTTCAGCATGCAGTTTTTAAGGGGCTGGGCATATAGCAAGGGCAGGTTCCTCTCCCCGCTAATTTACCTCAGACTGTTCAAGACTAAAGTATTTGCTCCATTAAATAAAAAGTATCACTTCACAGTCAGGGAGACTTTCATGTAATCTCTGAACAGAAAGTAAGTGGGCACTTGGACAGCATCAATGTCTCAGGGTCAAATAATGAATCTGAAATACCAGCTCTGATAATGAGAACTAGAAGGAACTGTTATTAAAGGTTTCTTCTAGTTTGTCCTCACCTGCATAGTTTTGTTGTGATGTTGGATCCTACGCAAAGCTGAACATAGCATGTCCTGGATCTACAGAGCATTGTCAGAGGAACATGTTAAACCTGAATCCTTAAGCTCTGTCTTGGTAAAACAGGGATCTGTAGTGAAGCCCTATCTGTGCACTATGATTGCTTCAAATCACCTAGAAGTATCACTGTACATCTCCAGAACACCACCTGCCAGGGAAAGGAGTTTTCTAGCCATAGGGAAGGGAGCAGTTTCTTATTGCTGGAGTTGAGATTTTTCAGACCTTCCATCCCGCCTGTTCGGGGCAGCGGTGATGTTTCCACCTCCTCACTGCCTGGTGCAGGTTCCTGTTCCTCTTCTGCCAGGCATAGGCCTTGTTCACCACCACTTTGTCACTCTGTACGTCACCACTTACAACGAAGACCCCTGCCTGAGTGCCTCTCATGATGTTGTGGGCGCAGGTGGCATCTATGTCCAGCCACTGCTGGAGCCTGGCAGGGATTTCAGTTCTGAGCAGTGGGCCGTGCTTCAGCACCTCCACTTTGGAGGGGTCCAGGTCGAAGTCCGAGATGGTGGTGGTGGTGTTCCTCCTCAGGATTCGGATTTTCACGGCTGCAGGAGTTGGAAAAAGAGCTGTGAGTTCTGTTTACTCTTCATAACTCTCTCCTACCTCAAGACATAGAGCCAGCCCAAGGCTTCTCGCTGTCCCTGTAATGTGGGGAGGTATCTGTCCAAGCTTTTGCAATTGCAGTGAACTTGTAGAAGTTCTCATTTGAGGTTAGTCTCCAGTACTGAACACTGTTCTTAGAATCACAGAATTATTTAGGTTGAAAAGTACCTCAAAGATCAAGTTCAACCACTGACCCAGCATTGCCCAGTTCACCACTAAACCATGTCCTCAAGTACCACAACCACATGTCTTTCAAATACCTTCAGGGGTGGTGACTCAAGCCCTTCCCTGGGCAGCCTGTTCCAGTGCTTGATAATTACTTTGGTGAAGAAAATTTTCCTATTACCCAATCTGAACCTCTCCACTGCTACTTGAAGCCATTTCCTCTTGTTCTTGTTACATGGGAGAAAAGGCCTCCTTCTCAATCCATTTCCCTTCTAAGAGTGGCAAAGATGTGTCAGTACCGCTGCAGAAACCCTGGAGGAATCATGGGCACAACCAAGCAGATGCATCAAAGTCCTAGTCTTGTGCAAATTACTTTACTTTTCTCTGAGCAGGGATTTCAGGAAGTGACATGACTGACAGCTGCTCAGGATTTGTAACCTTTATTATTGAAAAATATATTTATTTTTCTATATGCATGCCTGAATTCAGGACAGTATCTTGAAAACTTCCTGCCATCTGATTGAGCAGCACCAGAGCTACTGCTTGCTTGGGCTAGGAGAGGGAGAGTCACAATACTAGAACAACACTATTAAAAGTTTTAAATAGCTGGCGTGGAATTTGCTAAAGATTCTTATAGGCATTGATTGCAATGTTTGTCTGCAAGGGAAAACCAGAGTACAGCTTGTTTTTAGCAGTCACAGACCAAAACCAAACCAGATCCCACAGAAATAAATCAGGTCTTCACTTTCAGTGCTGCCAGGAGCTGGGTCCTCCTGCTACCTCACAGGTAAGGTGGAAACTGAAAATCCCTGGGATCTGCTGCAAAAGTTGCAGTTTCTCCAAGTCAGTATTTAGGGCAAAGCTATTTTCTGTCCATGCCACTGCTTGGCTGCTGGAGGGAATGGTGGCAGTTGAGAGGAAAAGGAGTGTACTCACCAAAATCATTTGCACAGAGGCTTTCCAGGATCTCCCTGGCAGTGCTGGCCTCCTCAAGCTCACAGTCCTTGCAGCTGGCTCGGGGCACTGCTGCAACAGAAATTAGGTTATAACACCCTTGTAAAGCTTCACTGGAAAAGGCACAATGAAATTTTGAGACCTGCAAGTGCTGGCTTGCTGTTTCTTAGTGATGCTTCTTCCTGATCTACCCAGGCCCTGGAGAGGTACCTCAGACAGGCAAGGTGGGAAATGTTAGACTTTCCTTCCTGTGAAGGGGCAGACGCTGCTTGTCAGTGCTTTGTTCAGGCTTGTGTGTGCTGCTGCATGTTAGAGCAGCAGTGAAAATGCTTGATGAAGATCTCCTAATTTGGATGAAACAGCAAAACCAGTGGTATGGCCAGACTCCATCCAGTGATGCTGAAATGATGTTGAAATGTCTGTTCTCCCCTTAACTGCTCTTGAATCTCCCCCAATGTTCATCAGGATCTGGGTGTTAATTGAGTCCTTCAGACAGACTTTTTTCCAGTGTAACTCATGTCTGCAGAGGCTCATGTCCCTTCATGGTGTTTCTAATGTTGAGAGGGAAGGCTTGCAAAACATTTCTTTTTGCATGTTTTTAAGCCCTAGACACAGCTGAAAGATCCGGGCTGCAGCTCCGTAGCTGCACTGGAAGCACATCTCGCTGCTGGGAGTCTGCACTCCATGAGCTCTCCCACTGTGCCAGGGCCGGGGGCTTTGCAGCCTTTCCTCCCCCCTGCCCCAAACCCTGCGGGGTCTGATGGCACCCATGGAGCTAATGAATACAGCAGAGAGAGGAGCAAGCCACAGCCAATGTTATGCTAATTTTCTATACACGGTTCCCAGAGAGAACAAAACTAGAATTTTTTTTTTTTTAAATACTGCTTAAAACCAGAAATATGCAGAATAGAAACAAGTCATAGGATCATCCTTTTGAGCTTTCAGTGTTACATATGAGAAAATACATTAAGAAAAAAACCTCTTACTTCTCCTGCTTGAGGAATTTTCATCCATGGAGACTGCTGCAATGCACAGTTCATGATCTGCAGGGAACTTGTTGCAGTTGAGGATTTCGGGCCAGGGATAGCCGTAACAAGCCATGACGGGCGCACAGCTTCTCTTGACGGCTTCGCAGAGGCTGCGGCAGGGGTAGATGAGCCTGGGGAGGGGATGGGTGTTCAGCGCCTCCTGTGCCTGCCAGGAGGCTGAGGGAGCACCTCTGCTGCTGCACAGGGCTGTGTTCAAGGGTTAGCAGGCAGTTTGGGGATCTTCGACTGTTTTTTGGAACATGCATGTCCAGGAAGCAAGCAAGGAATTTCTGAGGACAGGAGGGATGAGGCAAGCTGCCAGAAGCCCTTCACCTTGTGCAAAGACTGCTTACCTTTACAGGTGCCTGATTACACACCACATTTCCTTAGCAGCTCTGTACTTTGAGAACTGCACCTCAAAACTGGGGATTTCTTTCTGCTGCTGGAACTGTTGGGAAACTGAGAAAACATGGATTTGGGGCCGGAGCTGGGGTGAGGGGCTGCACAGGAGGTGGGGGGTGAAGCTGGTGCATGCCAGCAGCTACTGCAGTGCATGAGGGGCATGTGGCAGCAGTGCCTGGGGTGAGAGAGCAGAGGAACCCCAAGGAGGGAACATATTTCTGCTCCTGTGATGTGAAATGCTCATGTTTTGCTTTCAGAGGGATGTTCCCTGCTGAGTAATCCAATTGTCCCTTGCCGAGAGCAGCAGCACTGCTTCTTGGGGACTGCACGGATCACATGGAATACAGTTTCTCTCGGGAGGCACACGGAGTTGTGCTCCTGCAGGGAGTTAACTGTTACAGCTGAAATAACTCATAAAAGCATCTTACCTGTCCAAACAGATTGGTGCAAAGAGGGAGCAGAGGAAAATCCTAGCATCTGGGTGGCACTCTCTGGCTAGCAAGGGCAGCCAGCTGGAAGACTGCTGGATGACTTCTGTCATGGTCTCATGCTCCAGCAGGTTGGGAATCCTCATCTCGGAGTAGCCGATATCGTAGCACAAGGCCATGTGCTGTGGGATGGGCATGCAGCTGGAGGATCTCCGCAGGTAGCTCGCCCAGGCACCTGGAGAGCCCCAGAGCAGCAGGCGTGCCAGGAGACCCAGTAGCCACGGGCCACCCCACCTCCAGGGGTGCCTGCGAAGGGACCTGACCATGCTTGGAGCAAGTGAACCAACAGCACACCCCGGACTGAGCTGCTCCTGACTGTGGAATGCCTTTTATAGCCTACCAGCCACCTCTTTGTCAATCCATCCTCATTAAGTGCGGCCCTTTCAGAGCCCTCATGGGGAAGACAATGCTCCAATTTTCATTTGCCAGAGGCCCCGATTGTTTGTATTTTAGCAGGGGTTTGGCTTAGATCAGCAGGTGTGGAAATGAGGGCAGTTGGGGAGGGGTGAATGACTTGGCCCATGTGTCTTGAGGCTCTTTCAGCCAAGATTGAATCTCTGTTTGACACCAGTGCTCCAACCCATCCCCTTTCTCTTGCTCCAGGATTAGTCATTATTTCATAAACCGTAATGTTTTCCTCTCTTTTGTTTTTTGTAAAAGCAATCAAGTGTTGCTTAAAGTCAATTAGGAGGCATTTGTTTAGCTGGATCTATTGTTGAGCAGGCAGGGAGATAGGATGGTCTCACAGCCACAAGTTAACTGTTTGAGAGAGCTGGGGGCAGAGAGGAACTAATTTGCAGCTGTGGAGCCAAGTTGTTTGCAGACAGGATTGGCAGCACTCAGCTGGAAGCCCCCTCACCTTGCAACCTGCATGACCACACACATTCCAGTTAACAGAATTCTTACTTCATTCTGAAATCCCCTTACTACCGCTGAAGAATGGAATTGTCCTTCCTCCAGCAAGTAATTAAGGTTCCATAAGCCATCGTTATTGTAGCCCAGTTTGGGGAACTGGACATACTGGGGGTGTTGGTTGCCAGTGCACATGGCTCATTCAGACCTGGTGCGGTGCCGTGAGGTTCAAACTGGTCAGTGGAAGCTCCAGCTCTAAAGCATCCTCTGGCACAAGGACCCTGTGCTGCCTGTGGCAGAAATTGTTTTCTTGGAGTGTGTTATGGATACAGCTGGCTGCATTGTGTTCCTGGGGCTTCCCAGGAACAGCTCAATTTCTGCAGGGCTGTTTCTGGTCTGTGCTTAGCAGGAAGCCAACTGCTTATTGACAGCTTGAGCCGATAGGGTTGATTTCAGGTCATGAAAGTAATTAATTATTTCCCTCCATTTGAGGATTGCTGCTGTAGCCGATCTATAACATGTCCTTGGTACATACCTGCAGGAACTCTAGGGAGTTGCAATTTCGAGAGCAGGACCTTGGGTCTAGGAGCACTTAACCTGTCCTGCATTAGTGGTTTTTCTTTCCCTTTTCAAAAGTCTCAGCAGCTGGTAACAAGGTCACCATAGCTATGATAGACACCAGCCAGGAGGATCCTCTGAACCTGCTGGGCCAGCTGTGCTCCGGAATGGGACCTTGCCAGTGCTGTCCAAGTGTGTGCCCAGTGTACCATGCAGCTAGAAGTCTCCTAGCCTCATGGTTATTGGTGGATTTCTCTGCGCTTTAATTTGCTTGAGATTGTGGAATTGCCTGATTGCTGCTGGGTTTGTGCTACAAAGGAAAGCTGGAGATACCTGGGTATGGAGCCTGGCATCATCCATCTCCAGTATTTTCCTCTTTAGTATTGCATTTGAAGACCATTTTTAGTGGGGGAATCAAGAGAATGAGTGGGAGTAAGCTAGATTTTTTCTTCTTTCTGTTTGAGTTTCATAACAGAGCACTGTGCCATGCTCCCCTGAAAGGGATTTGGTTCTTTGCAAAGTGCCATCCTCTCCACGTGAGAGCAAGGAAGTCTGAAACTCTGGCCATCACCACTGCCCACTGTAATGATTTTTGGCCTCCCTTCCGGTAAAGCAGCAGTTCCCAGACTGTGATCCACATGGCACCTTTGAAATGGTAATATGCAGTGATATGCACGTGTTTGTTCACTCCTTTGTCCATTGTGGTATCTGTGAGAGAGTTTAAGGGCTTGACCCCAGGATCCAAACATTTAGGAACTGCTGCTATAAAAATACCTGCCTCCAGCAGCTCAGGTGTGTGGCATATGCTATTTGAGAGCTCTTCTGGTAGAAGGGTGGATTTTTTTTGTTTTTGAATGTCCCAAACTTAGTTCCTAAATTTTCCCCCTACCTATTTTGATTGTTTTTTCCTGAGACTCCTGCTATCAGCATGGGATCCCACTGTAACAGTTCCTCAGTCTCTGTTCCTGCTCACACTTTTGCTGCAGAAATCCCTGACTTCCTGACAGAGGAGGAGTGCAAGCTCATTGTCCATCTGGCAAAGCTAAAGGGACTACAGAAGAGCCAGATCCTACCAACAGAGGACTATGAGGAAGCCATGGAAATGATTGAAATCAGCCAGATGGACATTTTCAATCTGCTGGACCACAATCAGGATGGGCAGCTGCAGCTCAAAGAGGTAGAGTGTGGGACAGACTGGGGAAGGTTTGCTGGAGACCCTCTGGCACATCCACTCATCAGATGTCCCCTTGGTTACTCATGTGCTTGGGTGGGGCCAGACCCCAGGATATACCAATCACAATTTGCTTAATTTTATGCCTCAGAATTTGTGCTGGCCTTGAGAATGGAAGTTTCTGGGCAATGTGCAGCAGTTGTCATGCTATTGGGAGGCAGCAACAGTCCTTGGCAGGACATGTGTGCTTTGAATATGCTGGATAAAATGTTCCTGTGCTGTGGGTTGTTGCCTCTTGCTGTGTGTCCTGGGAAGTGAGTTTGTCACGTAGGCCCTGCTTTGTGCAGCTTGTGGGGAACTCACTGTGTGAATTCACAAGCCCCAGCAAAGCCACCCCTGTTGATGAGCTGAGGGGAATAATAAACCTCTTGTCCACTGCTCTTCAGCACCCTTGCCCTCTGTGGCAGGGTGCATCAGGGCAGGTACTGACAGTTCAAGCATGTCCCTCCTCAGGCTCCTGTTCCAGGTGAAGCTGGGAGTCTGAACCATCCTGTGCAGCATGAGTGCTGTGGAGCTGTGCCAGTGACAGCCCAGGGCAAGGCTCATTTCTCTGAAGGTCAGAGCTGCTAAGAGCTGTTCAGGCTTCTGCATCTCTCTGTACATGTTGAAGGGAAGAATTTTTTCCCAAGCCCTTACCTTTGACAAGCAAAAGCATTCACTCATCAATATCAATATTATCATCAATAGCTTTACTTTCCCTTCAAGAGAAAGCTGTGCTCTCTCCACCTCAGGGCTGGTTAACCAAGTCCCAGCAGTCATTGCCATGACCTAAACTAGAAATAACAGCATTCATCAGTGACACTCTGTGTGTGGCTGCCAGATGATTCTCACTGCAATTGTCTTTCTGCAGAAATGTGCTGATGCCTGTCTGGCTGATGTGCTGTGGAGGAGATCCTGCCAGGCCTCATGCAGGGAATCTGTAGGGTCTCAGGAGTGCAAGAAACCAGTGGGTTGGTTTGTTTTTTTTGGTTTTTTTTTTTTTTTGATCCGTTTATGAATTTCAGGTGTTGACTCATACCCGACTTGGAAACGGCAGGTGGATGACCCCTGAGAGCATCCGGGAGATGTACACAGCGGTCAAAGCTGATCCTGATGGGAATGGTAAGAGCAGCTCCATGGGAATCCCTTCACCCTCAGCACCTTGGACATCTTGCACAGCCATGTGGGGGAGAGCAAGAGCCATGTCCCTGCCAAGGACTTTTTTCTCTGGCTGAATTCTTTGAAGGGAAGTAGCACTGCCCTAGACACCTCCTCAGGGAAGAGCATGCAGGGTAACCCTCTTACTGCAGCACTCCTGCTCCTGCATCACCACTCCAGCAGCTAACTGCTCCCACTGCCTGGGCTTGGATCTTGCTGGAGCAGGACCAGACCACAACTCTGCACTCCCTTTCCTCTCTCAGACCTGCTTTAGTTCATGCCCCGCTGTAACAGGATCTTAGGGCTGTGCTTCTGTTCCCCTGGTCTGAGAGACCACTGAGGTTCTAACTACAGAACTCTTGTTACCTGGGATGCAGGTGTTCAGACACACAGTGCATGCCCCCCTGTTTTCAGGGAGACTTTTGCAGCAGGCCAAGAGGTCCATGTCACTGTGAGGGGACAGTGGAATAAGTGGAGGTGGGGGTGATCTTGTCTGTCAGCCTTTGGTGCTGATCCCCCTCTCTGCCACTGCAACATCTCTGTATTCCATGAGGCCACTTCTGCCCCTCCTGCCCCCGGTCTCCCAAGGGCTCCTGCTGGTCCGGACATACACTCTAACCTCTGCTGCTCTAATTAGAGTGGCCTCAATTAAGCAACACTCCATTTCCTAATCAAATTAAGTGAATGCACAGTCTCTTCCAGTGACCTGGCATTGAGAGCTGCCCAGGAGGAGCTGCTTTGGAGTTGAAGCAGTAGCAGTGTGAAAGCATAAATATCCGGAGGGCACCCTGTGCAACTCTCCTCCAGGCTGGTGGCATTCTTGGCAGGGGTATGACTGAATCCTCAGTGGCTTTTCCACCATTCTGGACATTAACAAATGAAAGGTCCTGTTAAAGGGCTATTGGCAGGACCTTGCTTCCAGAGTGCTGCTTCCCTCTGTTGTTAGATTGGTACATGACACTGAGAGACCAGGTCACAACCTGGATGTGGCACTGCATCATCAAAGACGCAGTGGGGAGTAAGGGGAAGTGCAGACAGAGAGACACTAGGAATAATAACAGTGGATCATTTGGTCATGACCTGAGGATGTGGCACCTGAGGAACTGTCCCTGGCTGACCCTTGTGGCTGGTCCTTCCTCCTGCCAAGGGGTGCTCGTGCCCAGGGAGCAGAGCTGGCACCCTGGGTTTGCTGCCTGAGTGAGCTCCTCTCCAAGACCATGGGGTGTGCAGGGCAGCCCAGGGCAGTGCACTGCATGCTGCTATCAGGGACCTGTGAAAGGCTTCCCCTCTCCAGAAAGAGGAAACAACAAATGTGAGGATTTTCCTGAAGCTGACAAAGACAAGAGTCCACCTCTTGCTGATTCCAGTTGAGTGCAAACAAGAAATACCTGTTTTAGGAGAAACTGCTTGTACCTCTTGCTTTTCTGTTATTTCTATTTACACAAGACCATGCTGTCATGGATTCCTCATTTATGTTTTGCAGTTACACAAATGCAGGAGAATGTACTGCTTGTTTTGGGTTTGACTTTTTTGTAATTACTCTGCAAGGTCATATAGAAAGTGTGGTCTGAGGTCCCACTCTGTCCCTCAAACATGTTGATTTAAATATCTAAACAATAAGCCTCAAGACATTGGGTGGCACAGACTTTCTTGTGCATACAGACACTGTAGTGTATGTTTCTCTCTTTTGGTATATGGATTTGTGTGTTTCTGGAGCTTTTTAAAGTTTAAATGGTGTTTTGTTTGTCCCAGTTCTGACCCTGCACAGTTGACTTTGGCAGGTTGCTCTGTGTCCTGTCTCTGCTGCAGGCGAGAGCTTTGCTGGAGCCCATGATGATGGGCAGAAGGGGTGCAGCCTGTGGTGGACACGGTGGGCCCTGACTGGGGTCTGTGTGAGGAAGGCAGTTTCTGCAGTGCCCTCAGCTGGTGTTTCTCCGAGTACAGGATGCAAGAACTATTACCTGCACCACAGTCAGGTGGCTTTTCCTGTGTTCCCGTAGGTGTGCTAAGTTTGGAGGAGTTCAAGCAGTTGAATATCCGTGATTTCCACAAGTACATGGGAAGCCAGAAAGTGAAGATGAGTGACTTGGTGCGCAACAGCCAGCACACGTGGCTGTACCAGGGCGAGGGGGCACACCAGGTCATGAGAGCCATCCGGCAAAGGTAAGGGCCAGGGAGCTGAGGGGACATTGGGTTTGGGTAGGCACAAGCATCACCTATGTGCTGGGAGAGGCAGTGGCAGACTTGCTAATATTCACACTTCCTAATTGTGTGAAGAGTCCTTGGAGTATAAAGAGCAATGAACACAGACACAAAATGGAGAGAGGAGGTTTTCATTAGAAGAAGAATTTGCATTGTCCTGTGGAAAGGGAAAAAGAAAAATCGAGCCTTTCAGCATCTCCATTCACTTTTGGGAACAGCCCTATAAAACCAGGAAGATTTGGCAGTATATGAAATTATTCATTCTAATTAGTAACTGAGCTTACTGGGAGAAACTGCCCGTTTCCAATGCTGTCTGGGTGCCAGCAGTTACTGTCATTTGCTTTAGTTACTCATGCATTTCACTGAAATCTGTCTTTGCTGTTCAGAGCTGACTTTTTAAAAAGCACGACTTCACCTTAAATTAGTCAAGTTAGTTTAATCCTCCAAGCAAACATATTGTAGGGCAGCTCATGGCAGATGGGAGAACCTCTTACCTTTCCCTTCATCTCAGATTTGGTACTGGGAAGAGCTGAAGCCCAGCATGAAGGCCAAATCAGGTAGTTTTAGTGAGTTTCAGATAATTGGCTGGAGACTCACATGTTCTTGTGGTGCTGGTCTTCACCCAGAATGTGGGTGGGTAAAATCTGTCCTGAGGCCTGAAAAACAGCTGTTGGCCACTCCTTTTCTTCAGTGCATTCCAGTGGGAAAATGGGGTCACATATTGCCTTGATTAGAACAGACTGTGGCTGTCACCTTCTCTGTGCCAGCCAGCCAGCACACACAGGCATCGGCATTCCGCTTGCACGCTCTGCAGTTGGCCACTGTCAGGAGGATGTGAAGACACGGCACTGAAGGAGGCTGTTAGTCCTCCCTTGGACCAGGCAGCGCCTGCAGGGGCTTTGCCATCCTGCCCAGGTGCCACATTGTCCTTGCACCTGCCCCAAGGGCTTCACCAGTCCGGATTCTCAGAGCTCTGAGTGTTCTTTGGCAGGTCTCAAGACGTACCTGCTTGCCTTGGGGATGATCTCAGATGTAGCAGTGGAAAAATCCCAGAGCAGGAGGGCTCCGGTCTCCTTGATCACTTCCAGTGCCCCTCTGCCCTGGGGGAGGCTGCTGAAAAGGCAACAGGGAAAGGTGAGTTAGGTGACAAGACTGTTCCTAGAGCTAGTCTCTCGTTCACTCTCAGCAGGGGTCCTGTGCTTTGCTAACTGTCCCTGAGGTCTGTAGGTGGTGTGCAGGAGTCCAGAGAAGGGATGAGATGGCACATGAAGGCTCCAGGGACATGCACAGAAGGGATCTTGCTGAGCAAGCAAAGTCTTCCTGAGAGCAGTCCTGCTAGAGATGCTTCCTTCAGTTTTGGTTTTTTATTAACCGTGATGAGGGTTTTCTGAGCCGATGCTGTGGTCCAACAGATGAGTAAGGACCTGTTTGTCTCTTGGCATGCTCGCTGCAGCCCATCCATCTCTCCGGTCTTTTGGGGAAGGGGGCTCTCTTTCTCTGGGTTTATTCACTGCTTGGGAGTAGTGGCTGGCTAGGGTGAGAGTGGCTTTCCACTCACCTGCTCTGCTCTTCCCCAGGGTAATGCGCCTCACTCGCTTGCCCCCCGAGATCGTGGAGCACAGCGAGCCCCTCCAGGTTGTGCGGTACGACCAAGGAGGGCACTACCACGCCCACATGGACAGCGGCCCCGTGTTCCCCGAGACCGCCTGCAGCCACACAAAGCTTGTTGCCAATGAGAGCGCTCCCTTTGAGACCTCCTGCCGGTAAGCTCTGCCCTGAGCACCTTAGACAAGGGGTGTGAAGAGCCATTTCGCCTCACTTCATCTCACCTGGGACTCAGTGCTGGGGTTGTGGGCTCACAAACAGCTCAGGACATCACAGGCATGAAGGGGTTTCAAAGGGGAGGTGGGCAAATCCCACCTGGGTCCACGCAAGGAAGGTGGAGTGGGTGGGCCTGCCCCAGCAGAGCCTACAAGCACACTCATTACTCTGGGTAGGGGTTTTCTTTGTTGTCCTTGTGTTACTCTTGGAGAAAAGCTGATGGTGTAAATCATGTGTGATGTCTTGGAGGAACCACTGTAATTATGGTGGAGCAGCAGGGTATGGAGAGCTCGTGTGCATCTCCTCCTGCTCCAGGTGTGTCTCCTGACAGTCTCTGTCTTGCAGGTATGTGACTGTGCTGTTCTACCTGAACAATGTGACTGGGGGAGGTGAAACAGTCTTTCCTATCGCCGATAATAGGACGTACGAAGAGATGGTAAATGAACCTTGCCTATGGGTTACCCCTGGGGATTCTGAGTCCCTCTTGAAATGTCTTTATTCATTGTGGCTGCAGAAGGGGTCTGGTGTGTTAGGTTGGTGTGCATTAGCATTTGCAGCTAGGGCACTGGGGAAACCGTTCTCCATTTATAGTCTTTTTCTTCTGAGGACAGGGGAAGAGGCAGAAGAGGCACAGAGCTTTGACAGTTCAGCTCTCCCTTCTCAGAGGTGTAAGGTGTCAGGCAAAGTGTTAAGAAATGGCAGCTGCTCAGAAACAGGTTATGAACTTCTTGGGGCCTGAAACTGGCTGCTCCAGATGGGTTATGAAAGCTCCTGCATCAACCTTAAGCCAACTCGTGGAACACTCAGGCAAGGGTGAGGGGCAGGGGCAACCCAGTGTGTGTGCCTTGTCCCAGCCCTGTTTGTGACATCTTCCCTATGGTTTCTGTCCAGTCTTTGATCCAGAATGACATTGACCTGCGAGATACTCGGAAAAACTGTGACAAGGGCAATTTGCGAGTGAAACCTCAGCAAGGCACCGCTGTCTTCTGGTACAACTACCTGTCAGATGGAGAAGGTACAGGCTCACTTCAGAACTCTTGGGAGGGGTGGGACTGCAGTAGGTTACAGCCATCATCTCCTTGCTGCAGCTGGGAGCTCAAAGAGCAGCCAACAGAAGGGTGGTAGCTGCCTGCTAGTGGGAACTGTAGAGTCTTTTTGTCAACAGCTGAGTAGGAGCTTCCTGACTCTGAAAGGCCTTTGTTTACAGGCAGTAGGTCAGTGGCTCCTGATGTCTTTGGGGGACAGGACTAGCTAGCAAACAAAGACCTTGGCTGCACTCACCATCACCAGCTGCCTTCTATCCCACTGTGCAAGCTGAAACTCCTGCTGGAACTTGGTCTGCAATTCAAAATGTGTCACTGATGTGGTGTTGCCCAAAGGGGTGGGGAGGGGAGGTAGACAAAGGCACGGCCATCAGCTCTGCAGTATGAGGACACATGGGCCACCCCATGCCACGCTTGGGGCCAGTGCCTGCTTTGTAGCTCAACCACAGCCCCATGATGGGTCCTTGGGGCTGTTTTTGTCACGAAGCGCAGTGCGGTTTCCCCTGACAGGCTGGGAATGAACATGAATCTTTAAGGCTGCTGGTGAGTATGGCTCCAGAGGGTTTCCATGGCAGATTTTGAGCTTTGGTTGGAGGAAGGAGTGTAGCGTCCCAGGTCCCCTGAGAGCAGTCCATGTTTCCATCTCTAGAAAATCCTCAGAGCAGGTCACAAGACCAGTGTTTGGGCTGTTGGGTGGTAATAGCAAGAGTCGTCACTCTCCTACTGGAAGAGCCCTGTTGTGTTTTTATGAGCAATTTGTTCCTAAATGGAAAGTGGCTGCTGATGCAAGTCTGCCACAGAAAAATGATAGGATCATTGTAAAAAGGTCATTTAGAACTGCTGAAATGCAATTTCTAAAAGGGCTGCAAGCCTCTGGCTTCCTCAGGCCTTCTAGTGGAAGTACCCACCACTGGTACTGGTACTTCTAGTGGAAGTACCCACCAGCAGTATGCCAGCCTTCCTTTTTCCATGAGAGCTGAGAAAAACAGGCTGTGATCTGGATTGTGAGAGCCACTTGTGCTGAGTGGAGAGATGGAGGCAGTGGGCATTTTGCACTCAGGGAGCCTGTCCTGATGAACTCTTTATAGGTGCTAGAGAAGGCACTAAGATGGAGGGGTGCAAGGAAAAGTAACTGCTGGAAGATGTATCTGAGCTCAAATCCAAGCAGGTACTGCAGGCAGGAGAGATGGCATTGGTGTTCACTGGCCGTGTGTGGTCCCAGCTGTGCCTGCTCTCCTGTGCCACCGTCTAACGGGGCTCTGCTCCGCAGGCTGGGTGGGGGAGCTGGACGACTTCGCTCTGCACGGGGGCTGCCTGGTCACCCAAGGCACCAAGTGGATCGCTAACAACTGGATCAACGTGGACCCCAACCGCCGGCGGCAGCAGCAGTTCCAGCAGGAGATGGAGCGCTTTGCGGGGTCTGAGGCGGGGCCCGGGGCCGGAGCCCCGGGCGAGTGGACAGTGGACAAGGCCTACAGCGGGGTGCACCTGGAGCTGTAGTGCCGGGAACGCTGCCGCGGGCGCGTCACCTTCTCCCGCGCAGGGCGGGGGGGGCGGGGCCGCGGGCCGAGCGCGCGGCGGGGCCGCGTCGCGCGCCAATAAAGCGTGGAGACACGGGCGCCGCCTCCGCGTGCTCGGGGCGGGGCGGCGGGGCCGGCCAATAGGCGGGGGGCGGGGCGGTGGCACGTGGGACTCGGCCAATGAGCGCTGGGGGGGGCGGTGGCGGGGTTGGTGCGGCTAAGATGGAGTCGGTAGCGCTAGTGGCGCCGGTGACAGCGCTGGAGTTCGCGGGGGATGTGCTGCTGGCGGGTGAGCGCTGGGACCGGAACGGGGCGGGCGGCGGGGCCGGCGGCGGCGGCTGACGCGGTGTCCCGCAGGTACAGGCCCGGAGGTGGTGGCGTTTCGGCTGAGCGGCGGCGGGCCAGCGGCGGCGGCGGGCCGGCGGAGCGTGCTGCGTGAGGCCAGCGTGCAGGGGCTGCGGGCCGAGCCGGAGCCGGGGCGCGGGCCGGCGGCGCGAGTAGCGGTCTTCGGCGGGCGCTGTTTGGCAGTGCTGGCGGTGCGGCGCGGCGGAGCGGGCGNGCGCGCGAGCTCCGGGCGCGGGTGTGGGAGGTGCGCTGGGCGGCGGGCGGGCGGCTGGCGATGGCGCTGGGCGGCGGGACCGTGGCGCTCTACGAGTGGTGGGGCGGCGGGCGCTGGCTGCGGCAGGCGAGCTGTGCCGGCGCCGGGGCGCTGCGCTGCGCCGTGCTGGCGGGGGTGAGCTGGGGGCGGCTGGCGCTGGCGGCCGGTACGGCGACGGGGAACGTGATGGTGTGGCGGGCGGCGGCGGCGACGGCCCCGCAGCGTCAGCTGTGCGGGCACCGGGGCGCGGTGCTGGCGCTCTGCTACGCGGCGTCGCGGGGGCTGCTCGCCTCCGCCTCCGAAGACCGCAGCGTGCGGCTGTGGGCCGTGGGCGAGTTGGGCGGCGGGGACGGGGCCGGCGCCTGCCTGCTGGTGTGCTACGGGCACGGGGCGCGAGTGGCCGCCGTGGTGCTGCGGGGGCCGCTCCCGGTCAGCGCCGGGGAGGACGGCGCCTGCCTGGAGTGGGGCGGCGGCGGCGGCGTGCGGCGGGCGCGGCGCGGGC
>NW_024508101.1:8860880-8933010 GCF_017590135.1 Pyrgilauda ruficollis
GCCCCGCTGGAGGCCGCGTGGCCACGGGCGGCGACGACGGCGGCGTCCGGCTCTGGCAGCCCCGGCGGGAGGCGGTCCCCGCGGTTGCGGCGCTGGGGGCCCAGGAGCGGCCGCGGGCCGTGCTGCTGGTGGGGCCGCGGCGGGTGCTGGTGCTGGACGAGGCGGGCGGGCTGGCGGCGTTCGAGGTGGCTCAGGGGCGCTGGACGCCGGTGCTGCACCCCGCTGCCAGCGGGCCTCGCGCCGTGCTGGCGGCCGCCCCGCTGCACGGATGGGACGAGACGCTCTGCGCCGTGGCCGGCGGCGACGGGCGCCTCCTCCTGTTCGCCTTGAGCCGCCCCGGGGCCGCCGCCAAGCTCACGCTGTTCGAGGGGGCCGTGCACGGGCTGAGCTGGGCTCCCCGTCCTGGGCTGCCCCCCGACACCGCTGCTCCTCTTCTGGCCTCCGGTCCCGACGGGGAGATGCTCTGGCTGGACGTCACCCACCGCCCCGGGCAGGCACCCTGGGTGCAGCTCATGGGTCGGTACCTGTTGCCCCCCTGCAAGCAGCGCTGGCACACCTGTGCCACCTTCTTGCCCCAGGAAAGGCTCCTGGTCTGTGGGGACCGCCGGGGCTCCCTCCTCCTCTTCCCTTGCAGCAGCTCCTCGGGGTGGGCTGCAGAAGGCACCAGCATTGTCAATGGTAGCACTGACCCCGTTGTTGAGGACTCCAGAAATGAGCTGGAACCCTCTTGCTTGTTGCACAAAGGGGCTCTTCCTCTTGAGTCCCCACTGTCAGTGCTCTTTGGACTCCACGGGAAGACAGGAGTTACCTCTGTGACCACCCACAGTGGGTATATTTACAGCACTGGCCGGGATGGTGTCTACCGCCAGCTCCGCCTGCGGGACCAGCAGCTGGAGGTCCTGCAGAAGCACAGGCCCTGCAAAGGGCTGCAATGGATTGAGGAGCTGCGCTTCACATCGGATGGGGACCTGCTTGTGCTGGGCTTTCACGCTGACAACTTCGTGGTGTGGAGCAGCAGGACTGGTGAGAACATCCACTGCATCCCCTGTGGGGGCGGGCACCGCTCCTGGAGCTACTGCAGCAGCCCTTTGGCCGAGGTGTTTGCCTTCATCAAGTCTGGGGATGTGATGCTGTACCACCGTGAGGCCGAGCCCTGCGAGCAGCAAGTGCTGCTGGCATCCCTGCACGGCCGGGAGATCACCTGCGTGCGGCGCCTGGGGGCCCTGGAGGTGCCCGGCCATGCCACCGTTAATGTGTTTGTCACCGGCAGTGAGGACACCACAGCCTGTGTCCTGGTGCTCAGTGAGAGCTCTCGGGCAGCTGTGCCCCTTGCCCGCCTCAGTGACCACATTTCCAGTGTGAGGACGTTGGCATTCGCCATGGGACCTGGAGATGAGGGCTTTGGTGATGAGGGCTTGTCTGCCCTGCTCTTCTCTGCAGGCGGCCGCGCACAGATTGAGTGCTACCGGCTGCTGTGCACTGGGGACACGGTGGCTCAGAGTGCTGTGGCCTGCCAGGTCATCCATGTGGCCTCCCACCGGCTGGACAAGCACTGGGAGAAGAAGAAGAACAGGCACAAGCTTGTCAAGATGGACCCAGAGACAAGGTGATGATCGGAAACTGCCCAAGGCAGGATTAGTAGTGATCAGAGTGTGGGAGGCTGGTGGGAACTGCAGGGGCCTCCACTGGAATACCTGCTCTGTGCAGCTGCAGGTTCAGCTGAGGCCAGCGTGGCTTCATGTGTGATTCCTGGTGTACAGTGCCCTGTGGGTCTCAAGAGGCTTTTGGTGTTAGGGAAGGGCTCAGGGCTGCTCTCCTGGGCCACCCACCTCCATGGGGCCACAGAGGTGTTGGTGAATGTTGTGTCTTTGCTGCAGGTACATGTCCCTGTCAGTTGTGCCTGGGACGAGCACCAAGCAGCTGCCAACACCCTGGAAATTCCTGGCTGCTGCCTGCAGTGATGGATCAGTCCGGTGAGGAGCCATCATGGGGCCTGACAGGGAGAACAGACCTGGTGATAGCAGCAGAGCAGGCTCAGAACAGGAGGCTGCTGTCATGGGATGTGGCCTGCTCTGAGCTGGCCATGAGACAGCGCATGGTGGGAAATGGGGCAGTGGAGCCAGAAGCTCCTACTCTCCCACAGCCAGCTGCCCTCTGCTCCATTACAGGATCTTTGGGCTGCTGGAGGCTGCTCGGAAGTTGGTGCTGGTGGCAGAGTCATTTCACCACCAGCGCTGTGTGCTGAAGGTGGAAGCGTTCCTGCACACATGGGCAGGAGGGGAGAGGTGAGCCCTGAATGCTGGGCTGCAATCGATGGGCTCTGGGGAGAAATGTCTGTCCTTGCAGGGATGGCAGCTCAGCAGGCAGAGGGAAGGGAAAAGTTAAGCCCTGGGGGCTGTTCTGCCACTTCCATGGAACCCCCAGGGCTGCAGCCAGAAACTCCCTGTACACCCCCCATTCTAGGAGGCACCTCCTGTGCAGTGCAGCCACTGATGGCAGCATTGCCTTCTGGGACATCAGTGGCACCATCATGGATGCAGCAGATGCCCTGCACCAAGCAGAGGAAGAGATGCAGCCCCTGGGTGAGTGCTGCTGCCCAGCAGCTCTTCTGCTCCCTCTGACCAAGGTGAGCGTTGCTGTCCTGACCCAGCCTCTTCACCCAGCCCTGGATGCCCCCCTGGTCACCATCATGGCCCACAGCTGCGGAGTGAACAGCCTGCACATCCGCGAGACACCCGAGGGACGGTACCTGGTGGCCAGTGGCAGTGATGATGGCTCCATCCATGTCTGCCTGCTGGAGGTAGCCCTGGGCAGGGGTGAGGCCACGGCAGGGACCTGCCTGCAGGTCCTGGAGCGGGTGTCCAGGCCCTGTGCCCATGCTGCCCATGTGACGGGGATTCGGGTGCTGCGGCCAGACCTGCTGCTCTCTGCCTCAGTGGACCAGCGCCTGACGCTGTGGAAGCTGTGCCCAGGGGAGCTGGTGCCCCTCAGCACCACCTTCTTCCATGTGCCTGACCTAGCCGAGCTGGACTGCTGGGAGGTGTTGGAGGCTGGGGGCGAGCTGCGGTACTACTGCGTGCTCTGTGGGCAGGGCCTGGAGATGCTGTGTGGCACAGCCTCCTCCAAACCTCCTCCACAAGAGGCTCCTCAGTAATGGGGCAGGTGTGTGACACATCCAGGTCCCTGCGTGCATTCAGAGGGCACCCTGCACTTGGGCTCTGCCCATCACTGCGGTCCCTGCCTCCAGCCTGCACACTCATGTGTCTTGTCCTGAGGGGACAAGCATACTTGGCTCCTTTAGGCACATGCCATGGTTGTGGTGCTCAAGGCCAATGGTCTCTGGGAAGAAGGCAGATGTGATCTCTCCTGGACGAGCCTAGGGCTTCCCCATGCAGTAAGGAAGTGGGGCTGTTAGTCCCCACTGCCCAAGAGCAGCTCTTCCTCTGCAAGGTGTGAAGGACCCATGTCAGCTTTCCAGTCTTGGTCTCAGAGAGGAACCTTGCTTAGGAGGGTATTGAGGACATGGCCCAGCCCAGGGAGCTTGAGGAGCAGCAGGAGGCCAGGAAGGGTCAGGGACTGGTGTGACACATGGTGGGCTGCAGCCTTGTGTGTCCACGGACAGAGCCCCGCGTGACAGTCCCGACCCTGCAGAGCTGAGGATAGTGCTGAAATGCACAGGGACACTGATCCTCCACAGCAGCACCCCTGTGGCGTGGGGGTGGCTGCGCTGTCCACAAATAGCACCCCCCTCAGGCCAAGTGGGTTTTTCCTGCATAGCAGCAGGACCCAGGACAGTCGGACCAAAGAAAGGAAGGAAGGACAAACAACCCTGAGGTCAGACACACAGAGGGGTTGTCCAGCAACGAGTGTATTGGGCCCAACTACTGGGGCCTGGCTCAGAGCCCAACAGGAGCCAGGAGCCTCAGGAGCTCCCTGCCAGCACAGAGCACCTTTCAATAAAGTTTTGAGGGAAGTGAAGTTGGCATTTGTCTGTCTTTGTGGTGACTGGTCCCTGCTGCCACCTCCCAAGTACTCCCAGCCCAGCTTCTGGGGTGCCACGGGAGCTCTTTTCCCTTCTACTGGTGTGGATGTGGAGGGGCATCCATGTCCCACACTGGACACAGCTGCAGAGAGCACAGACCAATCCCTAAACACCATGGGCAGGGGAAGCGTCTCCACGGGGCTGAACTTGAACTGTGCCTTGCCTGCCACTGGAGCAGCCCCTTGCCCTGCCAGGAGACTGTGCCCTGTTCTCCCCCCACAACGCGTGGTGTGCAAGTGACTGTCACACCATGGTGCAGCTCTTCAGGGGTGGCTCAGATCTGGCTCAGAGGAGGGAGGTGCAGGGTTGCCAGGGCACTGTGGAACACATCCCTCACTGCTCCCAGCAGCTGGAGGCGAGCAAACATCTGGTCAAAGAGATGAGGGAATGGCTCCTGCAAAGAGAGAGGCAGCTTGGGACAGGGGGCCATCACACTCCTGGCACCATTCCCCACATGGCTGCCCCCCAAGAGCAGTGCAGCCCAAAAGGACTGCAGGGCCACAAGGCTGCAGGCGGGGACACCTAACTCACCCCAAGGATGTGCACTCGGTTGTAGTAGGAGCTGAAATCCATGCTGAGCTGGATCAGGAACTTGCACACCTACAAGGCAGAGACAGTCTCATGGCACAGTGAATTCTGGCTGGTCTTGGGCCCTCACCCACCCCAAGCACAGCAGGAACTGCCCCAGGGGCATTGCCATCCATTCTCTCAGCATGTCCCTATGTTGCTCACTGATGGGCAGCATCTGCTGGCATGGAGCTTTGCCCTGGGCTGGGACTGCTGGAGCAGCATCCATGGACGCTATAGCACCTGGCACTTACTGTCTCTGTGTTGGCAGTGATCCGGATCCCCTTGGAGGGTGCGGGCAGCTGTGCTGCCTGCTGCAGGACTTCAGGGAAGGGCAGGAGATAGTTGAAGAGCAGGAGCCATTCACCCTGTGAAGGGATTACATGTCTAAATGTCAGATCCTCCTGGGCCAGTAGCATCCATCACCAGAGCCGAGGGTGCACAGATCCCCCCATTCCTCGTCTCAGCACTCACCTCTTCTCGGAGGCAGGAGAAGTTCAGTTCAGACACTGGTGGCAGAGGTGGGTATGTGCCTGGAAAGCAGGGAGACTGTTGTGCCCAAAGAAGCCCCTGTGGCTCCAGAAGTGGCTGTCAGAGGAGGGTGGTGGGGCTGGTGCTCACCCCGCTCCACAGCCTGCTGGAAGGTGCTGAAGAGCGTGGCCAGTCGGGCACAGTTGTACATCACAAAGGCACCACTCTTCGTTCCCTTTGTGGAGATGCTGCTGTTCTCCAGGTCCAGGGTGATCTGAGGGCAGGGAGAAGTCACAGTCCAGGCTGCTCAGCACTCCACTCTTCCCACAACCTTCCAGTCCTGGCTCCATGCAAGCTGCTGTCCTACCTGACTCCGGTGAGCAGTGCTCAGCATCTCAAACCTGATGGCAGCCACTGTCAGGGTATCAATCACCTCTGTCCAGGCCTCATCTGTGCAGAAGACAGGTGCCATCAGGCACAGCTTGCTCCATTCCCATGTACTGATACCCCCAGCACCCAGGCAGGACACCCCTGCCAGGACCAGGCAGTAGCTGAGGACCAGCACACCACCAGCCCTGGCTCCCATCGGAAGGAGTTGCTCTGTGCCGGTGCCCTGGATGTTTAGATGTCTTCCCAAAGCAAGGGCGACACCTGGCTCAATCCTGGAGGGGAGAAGGAGCACCCTGTAGGTGCAGCCCCCCTGGCTGTGGACTCATGGGAGCAATGAAGATGGGATGGAGCATGCATGGAGCCCCAGCTCTCACCTTGTGCAAGCTCCCCATACTTTATCACGGAGGCTTCGTACATCTGGTGCTTTCGGAGCCTGGGAGAAACACAGACAGAGCCAGCTGCTGTGGGCAGAGCTGGCCCACAGGGAGCCTCAGCAGCAGAGAAAGCAGCAGGTGCCTTGCACAGCAACTTACTGGAAGTACTGGTCTGCCCCAATGGGTGATGAGGGGTTGGTCACCTTCACTGGCCCACAGACAAGATGTTTCTGAAAGACAGAGAGGCTGAGGCTGGGAACTGACTGAAATCCAGCCCTGTTCTAAACCTAGTCATGAGCCAAGGATGGATGCTGGGGGCCACACTGAGAAGGGCCAGAGGTTGCTCTTGCTCACCTGCAAAGCTGTGTGGGCTCCCGGATCCAAAATCCTCCAGAGCACATCCAGCTGCTGCTGCTGGAATTCCTCCTCACAGTTCACCACGTGCACGATGCTGCAGCAACTGCTCTGGCCTTTGGCCTGCAGCAGAGCACAACAGGGAGCTCAATCCTATAGCCTGGCAGAAGGAAAGGACACTTGGGAAGAGAGAGGCGGGCAGTGCTGTAGGGTCACTCACTGGGCACTGCAGAACAGCTTCCTGCAGCTCAGCCAAGCACTGCAGTGTCCTCTCTGTCACTGAAAGAAGGAGGGACACACAACAGGACATGGGGTTCTCCACCCCCCACCATAGAGTCTGCCCCAGGCTCAAACCAGACTGAAGGGGAGCAAGAGGGGCAAGCCATTTGTGTCCATCACCCCACCTTATTTTTGTTAAAAACAGCTGAAGGAAACAGGCCTATGTGCACCCATTCCACCCTCACCGCCACACCGGAGCTGCTGTACACGTGAGGCTCACCGAGAAGCACATCTAGATTGGGGTCGTAGCCCAACAAGCCCTGCTGCTCCACGAAGCTCTTCAGGTGCACCTTACAGATGCCACCCTGGGCTGTGCCTGGCCCCTGCTCACAGATTGAGGCACAGGGGCACCGGCCCAGCGCTGCCTTCAGGGCCGAGATGGCCTCAGCGAGGGACGAGCCAGCGGAGCCGGAGGGCCAGCAGATGCGGAGCTGCCGCAGCACGTCCCAGCTGCTCTCCTCGCTGAGGGCAGGCACCAGGCGGACGTCGACCCTGCGAGAGAGGGCGAGGCAGGCGCTGGGAGCGGCGGGCCCTGCGGCGCGGGGCCGGGAGCAGGACGGGCCGGGGGCACTCACCCCTGTGCGCGCAGCAGCTGGGCCAGGTGCTCGGCCAGCAGGACGGAGCGGAGGTGGCGGGGCCGCAGGGCGGCGGGGCCGCGCAGGGCCGGGCAGTGCAGCACCACGCAGCCCGCCCGCGCCGCGGGGAGGGCCGGGCCGGGCGGAGGCCGCAGCAGGCGCTGGAAGGCCTCGGGGCGGTGCACCTGCACCGCCAGCCCCGCCGGCGTCTGCCGGCAGTCCCGCAGCGGCAGCACCGCCGGGCCCCGCAGCGACCGCACCGCCGACACGGCCTCGGGGGGCACCTGCGGGCGGAGGGCGAGGAGGGGTCCGGGCTGCACGTGCAGAGGCAGCTCCAGCCCCGCCGCCATCAAACAGCTCCCGCAAATCCCGCTCCCGACCCAGCCCTGCCCCCGCAGCGCGGCCTACCTGCCCGCCGGGAAAGGCGGCGCTCAGCGCGGCCCGCGGCGCCAGGAAATCCCGGTGGCGCAGGTTGCGGGCGCCGTTCTCCTTCACCCAGAGCGCGGCGGGCCGCCCCAGGGCCCCGTTCAGCGCCCGCAGCGTCGCCGCCACCCCCGGGCGGCCCTCGCTCATCTCGTCGCCCATCGCGCGCTTCCGCCACCGCGACCGGAAGTGACGTCACGCATCTCCCAGGGTGCCGCCATGTTGCGTGCGGCCATCTTGGTCACGGGCGCGTTGGCCGGGCAGGGCGGCCATCTTGGGGGGACGGGCGCAGAGACACCATGGTGGGTGTGGCGGGCAGCGGGCGCCGCCATGATGGGTGTGTCAGGTCAGGACCAAAGGACTGCGACCAGGCACCCCGAATGGCCCGAGAGGGTCTCAGTCCCGCTCAGCCTCACCCCAGCGGGGCCATGGTGTCATCCTGAGGTGTGTAGGCACTTGCTCTTCTCCAAAACTGGGAAGCCCAGACCTAAAACCCTCAGGAACCGAGTGGGAGCAGGAGCCAGAGGCCGTGCCGGGGTCAGAGAGGCCTGGGCAGGAACGTCTCCAAAACTGGGAAGCCCAGACCTAAAACCCTCAGGAACCGAGTGGGAGTCAGAGAGGCCTGGGCAGGAACAGGCTGCCCGGGGCAGGGAGTGCAGCGCAGCCGTGGGCATGGCCCAGCCCAGAGCACAGCCTAGCGGTGTCTGGGCTGTCAGGGACAACAAGGGGCCCTAGGAGCAGGTCCAGCAGCCTGAACTGTGCTGGGAAGGGAGCTTGGGATGGGCTGGAGTGTGTGAGGCAGACCTGAGCTGTGGGCATGGTGGCACTGGCAGACCCCGGCTGGCCAGTCCAGCTGTCCACCATGAGCCCCAGGGCCTGGCTGGGCTGTGACACGATGGCAGAGGAACACCAGCAGCACCCACGTGCCTGCAGCATGGCCTCTGCGTGGCACAGAGATGAGCAGCTGTGGGTGCACACCCTGCGATGTTCTCTGGGCCTGCCCCAGTGGGCTGCTCTCCTGTCCAGCACATGAGCAGTATCCTGCTTATCGGCCCCAGGAAGAAGGAAATGGAAGCGATTAGATCACGCCATCATGGTCTTGATTACATCTGCAGAGATGAGCTGCTCCACAGCGATGGTTCGAGCGCAGACCTGACAGAGAGCTCACACTGCTAGCCAGCTCCCTGACAAGAGTGCCAGGCTGCTGAACTGGGGACAGGGCAAGGGCTCAGCACACCCCCAGCCCCACGGCACCAAGCCTGACTGACGGGGAGCAGGAAGCGCCAAACCCCACCACAGCTCGGAGCTAGGGACCTCCCTTTCTACCATGCCTTCCCTTTCTACCGTGCCCTTCCTGCCCTCCCCGTTAAGGCAGGTGGAGGGGTGGGGAGAAAGGAAGGAGCTCTGCCCGCAGGGCCCAAACCGGTTCCTCCAGGGCTTGTGTGCATGGGGGAAAAGGGGGGGGAGCAGGGTGAGGGCAGATCCTGCTGCATGGGCTCTTCCAGGAATGCAACAATTGGCTTTGGGGCTCCTCAGGCAGGTCTGGAGCCCCAGGGCTGCAGCCCACAGCCAGTGAGAATCTGCAGCCCCAGGGCAGGAGTGAGAACAGGTCCCCCAGCCGTGCCATGGTGGATGCTCCCTGCACCACCCACAGCCAAGAGGTGATCTGAGAATCGCTGCTCACACCAGACCAACTGCTGACTGTCCGCAGGGCAGGAGCTGCCCAGAACCCCTGCCCGGCCAGGGGGACTTGCTGGACCTTGTGTCCACTCAAGGTGGGTCCAGGCTGGATCCATCCACATCCCCAGAGCGTCCCGCAGGCCGCCCACGTGGGCCTGGCAGCGCAGTGGCCTGGGGAGGGCTCTCGGAGGCGCCGAAAGAGCTCTGGAAAGACACGACATCCCCGATGGCTCTCTGGCTGCTGGCTCAGCGGGAGTGATCGTGTCATTCCAAAGCCATCTCTCTCCAGGGGCTGGATCCTGTCCACCCTTGCAGGCACTGGGGTGCTGCAAGGGCCAGGAGAGCCGGCATGGGCAGGAAGTTTGGCAGTATCACATTGCCTGCGCCACCGTGGTGCAGGGGACCACATCCACCCTGCGGCCAAGCAGCCGTGCTCCCCGTACTCTCCCAGGAAGCCAGCTGCTATTTTTAGCTGTTAGCTGTTTTTTAGCACAAGAAATGGAAGAGCCCCCAGCCCGGTGCAGGGGCTGAGCCACGAGGCTGGGCACCGGCGATCCCCCGTTCCGACACCACCCGTTTCCAGAGTGGCCCCGGCAGGGGTTGCAGTGGGACACGCGGCTCTTGCCCAGCACAGGGGGGTGGGCAGGGGTGGGGGGCGTGTGGGGCGAGGCGGTGGCGGGAGCGCGGGTAACGAAACCCCAGGGCAGCTGGGCACAGCGGGGACAGCTGCTTTTGGGATTCCGTTGCCCGCGCTGGCGCCGCGGAGGGATGGGCACGGGCACCACGGCCATGCCACCCCGAGCCTGGGGCAGACGGTGGGCCAAGAGGGGAGAGGGCGACTTACCGGCGGGGAGCGGGGCGGAGATGAGTGGCAGCCGCTGCCGGGCCGTTGTGATCGGGGGTGCCGGCAGAGACCGGGTTGTGCTGCCGGCTCCCCCCGCGCCGCGGGCCGGGTGCCAAGGGGAGGGCGGCACGGCCGAGCCAAAAGGAAACTGCTCCGAACAAAGCCCCGGTGGGGCTGGAGCAACTGGTGCCAGCCCATCAGCCCCCGACGGGGCCCGGAAACACGAGCCGTCCCCGAGGGAGGGCACCTGCCCCGGCACCTGCGCCTAGAGGCGGCACGGCCCCGCCGCTGCCAGCGCCTCCAGCCCCCGCCCCGGCGAGGAGCCCTCGGCGACGCCAGGGGGGGAATTCAAACCTCGTGGGGAACCCCACCGGCCCCATGCGGAGCTCTCGCGGTGTTGCCCGGGGATCCCAGGGACCCTGCGCTGGCCAAGGCTGCCGGCTGTGGGAATTCCTGATGACTCCGGCGCGGCACGGTGGCGGGAAATGCTCCGGCGCCACTGCCAGGGAGCTTCCCGGTGGCCCCCGCAGTCAGGCTACGGCTGGCCCCGGGGGGTGACACAGGTCGGGGACGTGGGTCCCTGTCCCAGGGCACCTCCGAGCCCGCAGTGCCACCGGCCTCACCGTGCGCGGCAGGAGGAAGGGGAGGGTGCAGCGGAAGGTCCCGCCGGCGGCTCCGGGGGTTCAGCCCCGACTGGCAACAGCCGCCCGCAGTGGGGCACTCGGGGAACCGGGGCGCCGTGACCAGCCTGGGGCAGCCCTGCGGCACCAGCGGGGCCGGGCCAGGAGCGCAGCCGAGACCCGGGCCCGCTCCCTCCCGCCCGGGGAGCCGCCCGCTCCCCTCTCACCTCCGGCCCCGCAGCTTTCGGCACAGCAGCCCGGGCCGGTCCGCAGCCCCTCCCGGCGGCGGGGCCGGGGCGGCGGGGCCGGGGAGGCTCCAGCGGGACACCCCGCACCCCGCTCTCGCCGTGCGGTTCCCGCCCCGCCACCGGCCGCTTTCGGTTTCGCTCCGGCGCCCACCTGGGCTCTGCAGGTCGGGGCGCGCCCGGGCCCGGAGGCAGCGGGTGTTATAGTGTCGCTGCCCTCCTGTGCCTCAGGACCCCGGGCGGGGGGACCCCGAGGGCTCCCCGGGAGCCCCGCTCCGATCCCGCTCCCCCGGTGGCGCTGTCCCGACCCCGGCCGCCGGGGGGCGGTAGCGGCGGGGGCGGGGCCGCCCGGCGGTTCCGGCGGTGTCGCGGCCATGGCGGCGCTGCGGCGGCTCGTGCCGGCGGTGGGGCGGGCGGCGGGCAGGGACCGGCACCGGCAACCGGCACCGCGGCTGCTCTGCGACCGGGGGAGGTGCCTGTAGGATGCAGTAGGGTGTCCGGGAGGTGTCCGTGGGTCCCCCGTGTCCCAGCTGCTCACTCTCCCCGCAGAGCGCCGTTCCGGAGTCACCGGCTCACTCCGGCGGATGATGAGATGTACCAGCGGACGCGGGTGATGATGCTGGAGCCGGAGTCCCCCAACATCATGTTCATCGAGGGCTACAGCACCCGCGGCTTCACCATCAGCGGAGACCTGGTGGTGGGGCCCTGCGCCGTCCTGCCCCGCAGCATCCTCCAGTGGAACGTGAGTGCCGGCCGGGGCTGCCGGTCGCCACCGCGCGCCGGGGGCCGCTCCCCTCAGCGCCCGCCGTGTCCCCGCAGGTTGGCTCCCACCGGGACATCTCGCTCGAGAGTCTGTCGCTGTTCCGGCTGCTGGAGCCCCAGATAGGTACGCGGGGCAGGAGGGGCGCGGGCGGCCCCCCCTTCGGGCTCCGGTCGGGGTGGCTGTGCGGGAGCCATTGGTGCCCGCAGGAAGGGCCGCTCTGGCCGAGGCAGCTCGGATGCTGCCCTGCCCACCCTTGTCTTGCCCTGCTTGCAGAGATCCTGGTGCTGGGCACAGGGGACAGAGTGGAGCGGCTCCACCCTACCACGATGAAGCAGATGCGGGAGTGCGGGATTGCTGTGGAGGTGCAGGACACGGTAAGGGTGAGCACAGGGAGCACCCCACTGAGAGGGAGGGAAGGAGGGAGGGAGGGGGTCATGTGCCATGTGGGGAAGGGCCAAGTCTCCTTTCTGAAGGCCGGAGCTTCACTCACTCCCTTTTCTATTCACAGGCGAATGCATGTGCAACCTTCAACTTCCTAATGAATGAAAGGCGTGTGGTGGCTGCTGGGCTCATCCCCCCGCGGGGCACCTACGGGGTGTAGGCGCTGCCTGCCATGCCCGTGGGCTGGGCGGTTCTTCCCTGCCTGTCTGAAGCCCCTGAGCGTCACTGCTCCCAACTGAGAAACCGTGAACTGTGGAGCTGTCAGCTCAGCCCTCTGCACACAGGAGGGCTGTGAAATACACGGGCTTAGCTCTTCCCTGCAGTGCCTGGCTTCTTGGCCTCCCTGCCCAGTCTGGGCTGGAGACTGTGGGGCACAGCACAAGGCTTTGCTGGCAGCACTGCTCCCACAGCCCTGCCAAGGTCATGCCCCACAACTTGGCAGCAAGAAGCCTCGTCTGAGGGTGGGTGAGGGCTGGTGGGGTGAGCTGTACATCCCCAGGCACATCTGGAGCTCCACGAGGAAAATATAAGTAAATGGGAAGTACAAGAAATTGTGTGGTGGTTAATGCACAACGCATTGAGGCTGTAACAAATGGAGGGGGCATGTGGCTCACCTTGGGCACTGGGCAGCATGTGTGGTGGTGGGATGCCATGTGCCAGCACCTTCCCAAGCACAGCCAGCAGCAGCAGCTAGTGTGTCCCAGCTGGTGCTGGCCTGGCTTGGGCTCTTTGGTGGAGCTTTGTACCACCCCAGCACGGATGTCCCTTGGGCAGTGTTGGTCCAAGGGTGCTGCATCCCCTTTCACTGAAGGCTCAAGCTCCAGCAGGAAAGGGTCCCTGTCCTGAACAGGATGGTTCATAGTTGGGGATGTCACCCCTGGGGAAGAGAGTACATGTACCTAATGGCAGCCTCATGCCCTGAACTCTGCCACCTTGGCAAGCAAAGGCAGGGGACACAGCTGCAAGGTTAGGGTGGCTTTGCTTAGCAAGTGTCTTAATGATTGTGTGACACCGACACCGTGGCACTGTAGTCCAGGCTCTGGTTTTAGTGTATAAATCAAATTTGACATCCCCACACCACTGATGGTAAACACACTTTTCAGCAGGAGTGATGTGTGGGACATAACTGAAACAGGGGTAAAATACTTTTTTGGCTCCTGGCACTGCAAGCACAGGTAAACCTGCCAAGCCAGGGAAGGTTGCACTGCTCAGGCCTGCAGAAGTGCAGACCAGCTCCTTTAGAACTTTGAGCCCCTCCCAGTGCACTGCCCACCTTCCAGCAAACAACTGCTCTGTTGGAGCCTGGGCAGGTTATCCACAGTGAGCAGCCCAAGGGGGTGCAGCCACTGGGCCTGGAAGTGTGGCAACTACAAGAGGTTTAGGGGAAGAACACAGCAGCTGGACCAGGAACAGGGGCCTGCAGCATCCTGGCTGCTGCCACAGCTGGGTTGGGCAGCTCCCAGCAGGAGAAAATGGCAATGTAAAACCGTTTCGTTTCTTACCCAGCAGTCCAGCCCTTGTTTTCTGCTCTCAGGAAGGGTTTTTAAAGAAGCCACACTGTGTTACCCACTCAGCCCTGTCTGAGGGCTCTCCCCTCCCTGTTGCCCTCCAGATGCACAGAGTCCCTTCTTCCCTTCTGGGGTTATCAGCTGCCTCTGACAGTGTGGGAAACAAGGGACAGAGCCAAGGATGGAGCCAGGGAGGTAAAGAAGAGGGGCTCCGGGCTGACACCAACTGCACATATTTTCATTTTTTTATTGTAAAACATGGCCAACACGTGCAAGGCTCCAGCCCAGGATCACGGCTCCTGGGTGGAAGGCAGGCCCCGTGGGTGGTCAGGAAGCAGCCAAGGGACAGCAGGAGCTCCAGGCAGCCCAGAGTAATGGCACTTCTGCAGCAAGAGCAGCTCCCGCGCGGAGCAGCGCAGGGCTGGGTGGCACAGGGACAGACAGATCTCCTTCAGAAGAGGCGCTTCTCATACCTGCGAGGGAGCAGCACCAGGGAGCCCCTTTACTGACCCACCTCACTCAGGGCAGGGACAAAGGTGCACTACAGAACGGATCCTGCCAGCCCAGGGAGGGGAACAGCCTCAGCTCCCTGACAGACCACGGCTTGGCGCGGCTGTGGTGCCAGGGCAAGCCAATGAATGGCACACCAAGCCAAAGGCATGGCAGCTGAGGTACAGGGTGGCTGTTCCTCATCCCCAACACCCCCCAGGGTGACAAGGATCCTGCCAAGAAGCACTTACGAGTGGAGGCCGTGCACCCCTCCTTCAACCTGGGCAGATGTTGTCCTCTTCTCAAATTTCAGCTCTCCCGAGTACATCATGGCTCTGAGGGGGAAGGACACCTGTCACAAGCCAGGCAGAGCCTAAGGAGGACAATGCTCTGGCACATGATCAGCTGGAACATCTGGGATGAGGGTCACTGGTTCCTCCAGCTGTGGCCAGAATGGTCTTTGCTGTGCTCCCAAGAACCAGACTGGGAAATGTAATTCAAACATTTTGAGCCCAGCCAGCTGAATATGCCACACCTGCATCCCTGGGGCTGGCAGATCCATTATGCACTGCCCACTGGAGATGAGGGAAGAGAGCTACAAATTATCCAGAGCACACAACAGCTTGAGTACAGCTGCACAAGACTCCAGACAGCAGCACCATGACCTAACCAGAGCACAGGCATAGGGAAGCACTCACCGGACTTGGGTCAGGCTCTTGGCACCAATATCCTGGCAGGAATGCTGGATCCCAGCAATTAGGTATGGAATGAATTTATGGATAGAGCCCTTGTCTTGCACTGCACCGGAGACCCCCTGGGCCACTTTAATTTTGTCTGTCTCACTGCATGAAAGCACAAATCAAGGGTATTTGTGAAGCAGAGAAACCCCAAAAGCTTTATCTGCTGCCCCAAAGCACCATCTCTGACCTGAAATACCGATTCTGGCTGCCCAGGTTCTTGTCCATGGCATCTAGGGAGCCCATGCCGCGGTATTTCTTCAGCCTGATGCCATCCGAGAAGAAGTACTCGCCTGGGGCCTCCGTGGTGGCAGCCAGGAGAGAGCCCATCATCACTGGCACAAGATATCACCAGGAACAGCACATCAGCAGCAGTGGCAGCGGCTGCAAAATCCCTCAGGGTTCCTGGGCACAGCACTGGCTGCAGCCCCCGTGCCCCCAGCCACCTGCAGGTAAACGTCCCCATGCCCAGTGTGATGCCATATGGAAACGCTTCCTAGGAGATCCCCTAGAGTGGTGCTCACCTGTGGAGGCCCCAAGTGCCAGGGCCTTGGCGATGTGCCCAACCGTCTGGATGCCTCCGTCGGCGATGACGGGGACGCCGAACCTCCTGGCGTACTCGGACACCTTGTACACCGCCGTGGCCTGGGGACGGCCGCACGCCAGCACTGCGGGGACAGCACACCCGCTCAGCCCCGGCCGGCGGCACATCCCCTCCCAGCAGGCTCAGGCTCCCAGCACACGCATGCTCCAGCACTCAGAACGCACAAATCCCTGGGTGCTCCTTCCCTAGGCTGAATCCAAGAGAAGCAGGTGCCCGGGAGATGCCTGCTGAGACGTCCTCACAGCCCTTGGCTCCAAAAAGCTGTGAGTGACCACAGGACTTTGATTGGATGCCTGGGATCAGATGAGACTCGTGGCTCAATCCTTGTGCACAGCAGACATGTGGGGAGCTTGGGAAGGAAATAAAGCAAACTCCAAAAGCCCCTCTCCAAAAGCATCCCTGGCATGTAGCCATGTCCCACTGCTGGCTCTCTCCTGGAGCTGCCAGACCCCTTGTCCATGTACCCAGCATCTGTACGATGTGCCTCTTGAAAGGAAAGGCAGCTGGCTGGGAGAGAGCTCATATGCCTGTACATGCTATAGATATAAATATATCTATACATACAGGCCTGCATATACACACAAACACACATGCAGCAGTGGAAAAGGAAAGAGGCAGAATGGTTTGGTAATAATTTATGTTCCTGCCCTGCAGCGTAGCAAGGGTTCCACCAAGTTTAGCTGCCACATGAGGAGAGAGTTATCAGCTTTGGATTTACTTGTTCTTCCCAGTCAGTAGCAGTTAAGAAGCTTCCTGCTATGTGAGGAAAACCAGCACAAGGCATGTATTGTACATGTTTGTCAGCCACAGGCATGCAAGAACACAGATAAGCTCCTCTCAGGGAGACGTCCCTTCCCCACCATCAACTGGAAGCCTTTTCTTCAGTCATGGTTAGTCCCATAAACTGGGTAAGATTAAGGCCATACAGTATTAGTACTTTGGAGTGTGAAATCCAGGTGTGGATTGCTTGCACAGTGGCACTGCTGGCAGCACGTCCCTGGCAGAGGCCTGCTGGGGCAAGGAGGCTACAGTTTCTCTACTCCCAGCACTCAGCAGCAGCTGCTGAGGGAGGGCAGCCAGACTCCAGGCTGAGATTGTGACAGAACTAAATTTAATCAGACCCCAGCATTCAGCTCAGGCTCAGCCAGCCAGGGAGAGGTTGCCAGCTTTATCATCAATGCCCTTAAAGAGATGGTCTTGCAGTTCTGCACTGCTGAAGGCCACAGAGCAGCTGCAAAATGCTGCTGTGGAAGAGCTCTGTGGAGAGAAACTCCCTTTCTGAAGGGTTTTGAGTCCAGGGTCTATGGGAGCGCGCCATAGACAGTGCAGGGCCTGCAGAAACCTCTCAAGCACAACCACAGAGACCAGCCCTTTTAAGGCACAGCTTGGCTCAGGGCCCCTGGGAGCATCGTGCCTCTCCCAGTGCGCAGTGCCACAGCCCCGGAGCGCAGGCTTCCCAAGCAGGGTCTGAGCACACACACACATCACACGGTCAGGGTAAGGGTTTGTCCCTTTCAGTGTATTGGCAAAGGGTGGCCCTACAAAATCATCTGCTAGAGAAAACCTTCCAGGATCTGCAAGAGTAAACCTCTCCCTTTGAGGTGTGTCAGAACTAGGAGAAAGGACAAAGCCTAAGGCTTGCCTTGCAGGGGCTGCCTGGTCAGAGCATCAGAGCAGAGAACAATGCACACTGTGCTGGGCAGGCAGAAGCCCCTTCTCTCCACAGGACTTGGTGGGGAAAATATGGAACGCAGCTGCCAAGGTGGCCATGTGCAGTGAAGTCCCTCTGTAACTCAGGGGAGCCAGCTCCATGGGAAGGGAGCACAACTTGCCCAGAACTAGGGCTGCATTTTGAACACGATCGAGAACTGCTCAGGGATCACCTCCCAGTACTGGATCAGCAGGAGCATGCCTGGCCAGGGATCCAAAAGGTACAGTCAGGCTCCTAACTGGAATTTGGAGTGGAGAGAGGACAGGCCTGAGTTCCCTCAGCTTGGACAGTTCAGATTCTGCTTTACAAAATCAGAAAGGCTTCTCAGATTTCATTTCAGATTCAAAACCAGTATCCAAAGCCACAAAACCCCAAGTGCATCTACAGCTAAATTATTCTCAAACAAGCAGTAGGGCCATGTGCAGCCAAATCAGGGTCCTGCTTCAAGACACATAATTAGGGTTGGGAACAGGGCAAATGACTTACTATAGGTGCCCGTGACAGTAGAAGGGCATTTGGGGCTGTGGGACTTTAGGTCTGGAGGGATCTTTGGAGCAGCTAAACAAAAACAAACACACATATTTTAGAGACAGAAGAACAGCAGCAGAACAAAGGACCCCAGAAATGACCTGCTACTGGGCAGAGCATACGGTGGGACAGAGCTGACTTTCCAGACCCTTCCTAGCCTGAGCCAAGCCAGAGGCCAGATCCAAGGCAGCCAGGCCTGGCTGTGCACAGCGCATGCTCGCCCTACCCCAGCAGCCACCCAGAGAGGTGAGTCCTACCCCAAAAAGCCAGAGTTCTTGCCCTTAACAGGACCAAAAACCTGGGGAGCTGCAGGCAAGAGTTCTGCAACTACATCTCCTGTGAAGTGCCACATTCTGCCTCTGCTCTACACCTTCGCCAAAACCAGCAGCCAACTCCATTCCCGGGGCAGCTGGAGGAACCCCAGGGACATTCAGCACTCTGCAGATCAGAGCATGCCTTTGCCTCAGAGCCAGGGTAGGACACGTGTGTCCTGGCTCTGCTCTGGCTATGGAAGTGTCAGCCCAAGGATACTACTCCCTCCTTAGAAAGCTGACCTGAGACAGACTGCCCTGACTGGGAACCCCCTGCAGCAGGCAAAGCGGGAACACAGCACAGGTCCAGGGTGCTCACAGGCTCCATGCTGGAAAGGGCAGAGCTAATGCAGCTCCTACAGCCAAGCTGCTGCTCACTTGCTGCCTCCTGTGGCACAGACCAAGGACCAAAGCAGTGAGGGGCTGTGCTCATGGACTGCAGCGCCTTGCTGCACCACCACTCTGCACCCCACCTGAGAGGTTCAACACGCAAGGACTGAGTCTGTCCTCAAGACAGACTTTCTTCAGGCCCTGGGGGATGCCCCTCTTGCCTTTTAGCTAAGGGTGGCACAGCCTCTGCCCCACACAAACTCTAACTGCAGAGACAAAAGCAAGAAATTCCATTTTGGCCTGGAAATTGCAAAGGCATCGAGCCCAGATCAATACTCAAGCATCACGCACACTGCTGCCAGAGGGAAAGGGAGCACGGACGGCCCAGTGCACTTCACCCATCAGCACTGGGGATCCAGTAAGCCCCTCTCCCTGCAGAGCTGCCTGCCAGCCCCATTCCACACCGAGCCAACAGCTCCCCTCAGGCAAAGCCACCATCTGCCACACCAGCTCTACTCAGTCTCGGTCAGTCCTGGGAAATGCCTTTGCTGCTGCTGCCACCCCAAAGGTTGGAAGTCCTGGACAAAGGGGGTGAAAGACGTCTTCCTGATGGACACTGCCCTCAAAACTGGAGAATTCCATCCCAGCCATGCTGCTTTTCAGCAGGGAATTTCTACTAAACACGTGTCTTCAGCCTATTTAGGAGGCGGCTGATCTCTCTCACCTTCCTGTGTGATGCAGATGGAGCCACTGCCCATCCCGACCCTCAGGGCATCAACCCCCGCGTCAATGAGGTTCTTGGCCTGAGCAGCAGTCACCACTGTGGGGAGTAAAAATCGGTTTGAAAACAGACAAGCACATTTGCAAACAACACTTCTCTGCCCTGAAGGTTCACCCACGGCTGCCAACATCCCCCACCCAGGGCAATAGCCGGTGCCAGAGCCAGGCCTGTCTGGGAGGAGCAGTGAGTTTCTGCTCCAGCTGCCACAGTGGGTGAGGTGACACTGCCCCTTTAGGCCATTCCACCTAACACACTTCGACCCAAAGGCTGAGGCAGCACAAGTCACGGCATGGTCATGGCATGGCTCTGGGCCACACGAAGTAGGGAGGGCAGAGTACAGGGTAACAGCAGCATCAAGTAAAGACAAGAACCACTGAGCTCTGCTGTCAAGAGCAGGGAAAATTGCCACTAGATTTCCACATCAAGCAATATTCATTATTAAGCAAAATTTTAAACTGGTGTGTAAAATAGCTAATGCATCATGTGCTACGGAGGACTGTAACACCCTGTGCTGCAGAACAACGGTTTCTAAGTATCTGCAGCAGTAAGGTACTGCCCTGTGTCTACAGTGGTCTTGCTCCATTCCACAAGTCAGAGGAAACCATTTTAAACTCATAGAAATTTACCAAGATGACTGTTTCATTCACATCCCTGCAGCTCCCTCTATGTCTAAGAAACAAATGTAATTTAAAGACAAGAAGAGTTTTCAACACATGCCTACCATTTCCTCCAATAACTTGCAGGTTGGGATATTTCTCCTTAATGTATTTTATCATATTGATCTGGAATATGGAATTCCCCTGAGAGGAATCCTGCAACAGAAAGAAAATCAGTTTCAACCAGAATTTCTGCAGATTACAAATGCGGCTTCAGAAAAGTTTCAGATCTTCACTCTGCTTGCTGGGGTCTCTGCTAAGCTGAGTAATGGGGCAAAATGACTCCCCAAATTGGGCACAGAACCCCAGGAGAAGCTGCTGCCAAGACAGGAATGTACTTCCCTGCACAAGGGAAGTACATTGTAAAGACTTCAGTAAAATCCTTCAGGTTTAATCCTATAGCTTCTACAGAAGGCAACAAGCAGAACATCTGGCTGTGGATAAGAACCATCTGGCTCTATCAGGAGGACACTGTCAGGCCTGTCTCAAACTACAGGAGAAATGGAGAATGTCCCTTGTGAAACCCAGCAGGGCTGGTGGGGAGATGCAGCTCCCTACTGTGCAGCAGAGCAGCTCAAATACCAGATGTTGAGCACTGAGCACTCAGTCCCTGCCAATCTCTGTGACCCAGTCAAATCACGTCTGTTAAACATTTCCCACTGCACAGCCGTGCCCTCAGAGCACAGCACACTCACAGTATCACAATCAATAAGAAAAACATGTGCAAATACAGGCAGTGACAACTGTGCCTGAGAGTTTACAGGCAAAAAAGGGAGACCAGCAGAGCAGCTCTGGGATCCCTGATCACTCCTGAACATCAGTAAGAGAGTAACACAGTAACAAACACCAAAGGGATGAAGGGGAACTAATAAGCTGAATATTCAAAACTAGTCAGGAACACCAGAGAGGCTGGTGGCAGAGTGGAAGAGGTATTTGTGGAAGATTCTGTATTAACTGACAATGCTTCTCTTCGCAGCCTTCAGGGCTTCAATGCACCCTACAAACTCCTTCAGATCACCTAAGTCTCCAGGGAAGAGGAATCCCTCCAATCTGAGGATTCTAACCTGAACAAGACTAAGAGGTCAACAAACTGCCACATTCTAACACAGAAAGGCCTGTGACAAAGGCAGTGACGTTCATCCAGCCTGGGGACTCAAGCCCCAGTGTCCCAGGCCGACACAATGCCCTGGGTGCCCCGTGGGTGCTCACCAGCACGACGGCGTCCACGCCTGCCTGCACCAGCAGGTCCAGCCGGTACTTGTCATCCTCGTGGGTCCCGATAGCAGCACCACAGAGCAGCTGCTTCTTGGAGTCCTTCGAAGCCAGAGGGTAGTCCCTGTTCTTCTTGAGATCAGTGCGGGCAATGATAGCCACCAGCTCATCATCTTCATTAACAATTGGCAGCTTGCCTGGAAACAGACAGAAGGAACATTACTGCAGATTTCTGCAGGAGACAGACATTAGCTCCGAGCAGTGCAGCAGATCGGGAGCAGTGGGCAGGAAAAAACTGCTACAAGATGGAGACTCAGGTGTGTTACCAAATCTTGCTTGGCCATGGATGCCAGCAGCACTGGGTTGACAAACAGAGAAAGGAGTTTGTAGGACTGGAGAAGGACTCCATATTTTTACATCAACCATACAAAATGCGTGCATCTTTTAATAATTACACACACAACACCCTATTCAAAGTGAAACTACTAAACCCTAAGAGGGATGAACTGAGCACTGAAATGCGAAGGCCAGGCCAGAAAATCAAAGACATATGGCTGGACAGCTGAACACTGGGCTGCCAAGAACCCCTCAAGTCCAAACACATTTGAGATGAAGGCACGTGAAGTTTGTACCCCAGCAGAGGGCTGTGGGCACTGTGTTCACCAGTGTCTCCCATGTTTCACCCACACAGGGACTGTGTGCCCACATTCACCCACTACCGTCCCAGCCCAGCGCTTCCACAGCTCTCCCTCCTGCCACAGACAGTCACAGGTACCTTTTTTACTCCTTTGCAGAATTTCATTTGCTTCTTTCAACATTACACCAGCTGGGGCCACAACAAGATCCTCCCGCTTTGTCATAATCTAGTGGGTGGGAGAAGATAAAAAGTCACAAGAACTCCTTCACACTGATCTGAAAATACCAAACCCCCCTGCCCACACGAAACGCTCCGCAGTGGCCGTGCAGGAGTGCTCCACAAAGAGCCCACAGCACAGCAACACGCCTCCAGAAACACACAGGAAAAGCCTCCAGTGTGCTCTCCCCATGTGGGCAGTGGCATCAGGCCCCAAGCCCATTAGTGCACTGAAAACAGGAGATAGCAGAAGGCCTCAGGAAGACAAGTGAAAGCACCTGGAAACAAGGGACAACTCTCAGATGACCCTTATTTGGGATATCACCCTAACAGCTCTCCCTTCCATTGGAGTACATGCAAATAAGGGCTGGAGACACCTTCATTGTCTCATGCTGTTCTGGCAGAAATGGTGCCCTCAATCTCATTTTCAGGCAGCATCTCCCGTGCACAGGCCCTGGAAGGGCTCTGCCCAGAATAACCCAGTGCTGCTGCTGGTAAGGTCAGTGGGGCAAAGGAGTTGCGTCAATCCAAATATGCTCACCCACACTCACTCTGACAAACAAGCACCAAAACACAGTGGAAAGCAAAGGGCAGTGCTGGACAGTGGGGAACGTCTGACCTGGTATGGTGGCTTTCATCACAACAGTGGTCTCTCACTGGGAGAGCAGCTCAGAGAGATAATGAAATCTCCATCCTTGGAGATTTAGACACAGCCCCACAAAACCTCCTCCAGCTCAACATGCCTTGAGCAGGTGGCTTGACAAGAGACCTCCAAGTCCCTTTCCAACCACAGCATTCTGTGATCATCAAATTCCCATGGAAGGTTATTTGAGAAGGCTGGGCAAAGCTAAAAGGGAATGTTCTCTAACCCTTCAGGAAGGTAGATCAGTTGCATACAAAGGAGGAACATTTTAGTTATTTATATCATAAGAACAGACATTTTGCATTGGAAAGAGGCTGACCATGCCTGTATCTACCAAAAATGCTGTGACAGAACCCACATCTCAAGAGAAGCCTGAGGCATCACAGACAAATCACAGAACCACTAGGTTAGAAGAGACCTTCAAGATAATCGAGTCCAACCCATGCCCTAATACCTCAACTAAACCATGGCACTGAGTGCCACATCCAGTCTTTTTTTAAACACATCCAGAGATGGTGACTCCACCACCTCTCCAGGCAAACCATTCCAGTGATTTATCACTCTTTCTGTAAAAATTTTTTCTAATATCCAACCTATATTTCCCTTGGCACTGCTTAAGACTGTGTCCTCTGGTTCTGTCAGCTGCTGCCTGGAGAAAGTGACCAACCCCAACCTTACTGCAACCACCTTTCAGGTAGTTGTAGAGAGTGATAAGGTCACATCTGAGCCTCCTTTTCTCCAGGCTGAACAATCCCAGCTCCCTCAGTGGTTGTTTCCTCACAGGGTTTGTGTTCCCAGTCCCTCTCCAGCCTCGTTGCCTCCTCTGGACGTGCTCGAGTGTCCCAACATCCTTCCCAAACTGAGGGGCCAGAACTGGACACAGCACTCCAGGTGTGCCCTCACCAGTGCCGAGTACAGGGACAGAACAACCTCCCTGCTCCTGCTGGCCACACCATTCCTGATCCAGGCCAGGAGCCATTGGCCTTCTTGGCCACCAGGGCACACTGCTGCCTCATGTTCAGTTGGCAGTCACCAGCACCCCCAGGTCCCTTTGTGCCTGGGCACTGTCCAGCCACACCATCCCCAGCCTGCAGCATTGCAGGGGGTTATTGCAGCCAAAATGCAGGACTGGGCACTTGGATTGATTAAACTTCATTCTATTGGACTCTGCCCATCCCTCCAACCATTCCAGGTCTCCCTGCAGAGCCTTCTTACCTTCCAGCAGATGGGCACTGCTTCCAGCTTAGTTTCATCTGCAAATTTACCAATGAAAGACTCAACCCCCTCATCCATGTCATCAATAAAGATAATGAACAGAGCTGGCCCCAGCACAGAGCCCTGAGGGACAGCACTGGTGCCTGCCCCAGCTGGATGCAGCAGCGCTCAGCAGCACTCTCTGGGCCGGCCATGCAGCCAGTTCTGAACCCAGCACAGAGTGCTCCTGTCCCAGCCCTGGGCTGCAGCTTTTCCAGGAGTGTGCTGTGGGAGACAGTGCCAAAGGCCTTGCTGGAGTCCAAACAGACACATCCACAGCCCTTCCTGCATCCATCAGGAGGGTCACCTGGTCATAAAAGGAGACCAGGTTGGTCAGACACAACCTACCCCTGCTGAACCCCTGCTGGCTGGCTCTGATACCCTGGCCATGCTGTGAGTGCTGGGTGATGACACTCAGTATAAACTGTTCCATCACCTCACTGAGGTCAGGCTGACTGGCCTGTAATTACCAGGATCCTCCTTCCCACCCTTGTTGTGAATGGATGTCACAGTGGCCATCTTCCAGTCATCGGGAACCTCCCCAGTGAGCCAGGACTGTTGGTAAATGATGGAGAGCAGCTTGGCAAGCTCATCTGCCAGCTCCCTCATCCCCCTGGGGTGCATCCCATTGGGTCCCATGGATTTATGAATATCCAAGCAGCTCAGCACTCCTCTGACTGCCTCCTCCTGGATAACAGGGGGACCATTCTGCTCTCTAACATCATATGTCAACCCAGGAGGACAGTTGTCCTGAGGACAAGTCATCTTCCCACTAAAGACTGAGGTGAAGAAGGCACTTCCACCTTCTCCTCATCTGCAGTCACTGAGTTCCCGCCCACATCCAGGAAAGAACAACTGTTGGTCTTACCCCTCCTTTTGCAATTGATATATTTATAAAAATATTTTTTATTATCCTTTACAAAAGTTGCCAAATTAAGTTCGAACTGAGCTTTGGCCTCTCTAATTTTTTTCCTACATGCCCTAACATCCCCCTTAAATACTTCCTGAGAGACCTGACCCTCCTTCCAAAGATACATCCTCTTTTTGTTCCTAAGTTCCTTCAAAACCTCGCTGTCCATCCAGGCTGGACATTTGCCTTGTCAACTCATCTTTGGGCACACAGGGACAGTCTCTTCCTGTGCCCTCAAGATTTCTGGACTCCTTTGTTTTTAAAGGCTGCTTCCCAAGGAACTCTCTGAATAAGGAAGTCCAGTGCAGAAGTCCTATTGATGTTCCTCCTCATTTCACCAAATATCAAGAACTCTATAATTTCATGATCACTATGCCCCGAGCAGCCTCCAACCACCACATCTCCCACCAGCCATCTCTATTTGCAAACCACAGATCTAACACAGTCCCTCCCTGGTGGGCTCACCCACCAGCTGCAACAAAAAGCTGTCCTCCACACACTCCAAAAACTTCCTGGACTGCCTCTTTCCTGCTGTATTAAGTTTCCAGCAGATGTCTGGTAGGTTAAAGTAACCTACAAGAACAAGGGCTGGTGACACTTCCTAAGCCTGCGGGATTCATGCACTTCCCATGGAGACCTGTATGTTTAAGTGGATGGCAACGAATGGCTCAGTAAAAGGACTGCTGGACTGCAGGTGGAAAGAAGACTGAGGAAACCATTTATTCCCCTGGCCTTGCCTGGTGACAGGGACAAGCACCACACACTGACAGCAGAAAGTTTCCTGCTCTGCAGTGCTGAATGACCCAAAGAAAGTATGAGGAAAGATCCTTCTCTGGCTCCTCTGAATGGGCAGCATTACTTCAAAGGCCATATGCACTTTTGAAACCTACTCCTAGTTTAAGGCTCTTGTATCATGTTACCATGTATCATTTATAGCCGATTTCAAACCAAACAGGGATCAGCATGTGACACCACGTTTGGTCAGCAAGAGCTAAAAATATTTGTGATCCAAGAGGAAAGCATGGCCAAGAGGCACTGGTGGTGTAACCTGACAGCACCGCAGATCTCCAGTTACACAGCTTGTGTAACTGGAATCACAGAACGTTCTCCTGCATGAGGGCAGTCCGACAGCAAAGCATTATGAAGGCCAGACTGCCAGACTGCAAGTTCAGGGGGTTATTTGAAAGAGCAAGTAATCCAGATGATGCATACAGGGAAAGGCAGTCCAGAAAAGGAAGCTCAGCACTTGGGAGGGCTTGTTTGGCAGAGCACAGCTGCTACAAAGCTGGCCAGTGCCAGCATGTGGGACGATAGCAGCAGCCATGAACACCAGCAATTAGTTAGTGAAGTAGGGGTGAATTTCCACAGCACCAAAAGATAACCCCCATGACTCACATAAAACTGCATGGTCTGCACTGCAGGAGTCGCTCAGAGAGTGCAAATGAACAAGACACTCTCCCCTGGAAATACACTCACAGACAGACCTGCAGAGCTAAGCTGGAGCTGCTCCCTCCCACTGGCAGAACACCCTCACAGCCACACTCTCACCCTTATCCTTATCACAAGCCACATGGCTTCCTAACATAGTGTTCACACCCATCAGGTGTGAGCACTTCTCACCTCACCGAGGGGCAGGTCATGCTCTGACTCTTTCAGGAAATCAATATCTCTGGAGGAGATGATCCCAACCAGCTTGCCCCCCATCTTCCCATTGTCCGTGATGGGAATCCCACAAAATCCATGACGAGCTTTTGCTTCAAACACATCTCGCACTCGGTCATTGGGGCTCAGCACCACGGGGTCTGTGATGAATCCTTGCTCGTATTTCTGAAAGGAAGCAGATCCAGCAGCCAGGCTGAGTGGCACTGCCAGGCCAGACAGGAGCAAGGCACGTGCCTGCAGGTTGCTGCAGCCACTCACACGGGTCTGCCATCACCCAGCCTAGCCACATGCTCACCAACAGGACGACTCTCAAACCAGCAACAAGGCTCACTCAAATAATGTTAAAATTGAAGAGCCTCCAGGCTAACCTCCTCTCTGAAATGATGGGGAATATTCCCACACCAGGAGGACTGAAGTCCCAGGCTGACCATAGACAGCGCTGGGCACACAACAAGAGGGCTGTGCCTGCAAACCCTGGCAGCACTACAGCTCTGAAACACGAAGATCGGGCACACGTCAGCAATCTCCCCGCACAGCTCACTCAGCGAGGCCAGACCCGCTGCCCACCTCCAGAGCACCCTGTGCCAGCACGGTTTGGGGCTGCCGTTACAACACTCACCTTCACCTTCCGCACTTCGTTGGCCTGGAACTCCGGGGTGCAGTTGTGGTGGATGAACCCAATTCCTCCGGTCAGCTGGGGACACAAAGGCGGCTGTGAGTCACCGCAGACGCTGCCCGGCGCTGCACCAGCCGGCTGCAGCAGCGGGGCCGGCACCGATGGAGCTCCGGGCCCGGCCTCGCCCCGCGGCGCTGCGGGGACCCCCGGGCAGCCACGCGGGTGCCTCAGGCAGCGCCTCCTGCCCCGCCAGCCCGGGGAGCACGGCACAGGGGACCCGCCCGCGGGGCCGCACTCACCGCCATGGCGATGGCCATGCTGGCCTCGGTGACTGTGTCCATGGGCGAGGAGACCAGCGGGGTCTTCAGCGTGATTCTCTTGGTCAGCGCCGAGGTCAGGTCCTGGCGGGGAGGCAGGCGGCGGGTGAGCGGCGGCACCGGCGCAACCCCCGGCCCGGCCCCCGGCCCGCTCCCCCGCCCCGGCCACTCACCACCTGGTCCGCCGTGAAGTCGATGTACCCCGGGAGGATGAGGAAATCGCTGCGGGGTAACGAGGGGGAGACGCATCAGCCACCGCAGCGGCCCCGCGCCCCAGGTCCCTGTCCCACCCCCGTGCCGGCCGCACTCACTTGTAGGTGAGCCCATCGCCGCAGCTGAAGAGCTGCTGAGCCGTCAGCCCGTCGTCGGGCACGTAGCCGGTGCCGCCGCTGATCAGATAGTCCGCCATGGCCCCGCCGCGTGCCCGCCCCGCCACACCGAGCGCACGCGCGCCCCGACGGCCGCCGGGAGGGACCGCTGTGCCCGCCCCGCGACGGCGGGGACAGAGCGCCTCCGGCACGGGCCGGCGCCTACAGCGGCCCCTGGCGCCGTGGAGGGCCCAGAGCGGAGCACGGCCCCGGCCCTCGCCCCGCGGTGTGCCCGGCGGTAGCGGGCACACACCGGGCCCCGCTGTCGCTCCCAGCCGCCGGCGGGACCTGCTGGGCAGCTTCTCAGCACCGAGCCCGTAGGTCTTGAGCCCAGTGACATCGGGTCATCGCGGCTGTTCTGTGCTCAGGCCGAGCAGCCGGGTCCAGTAGGCCCTGCGTGCCAAGCTCTGGCTTGGCCGGCACCAGCTCGTGGCACCAGTACAGTGTGAAACCTGCTAGAAGACCACCTAAAAAAGCCCAGCTACAGGTGACATGGTGGCATGCACAGAGAGACACTGTGGGTTAGGAGCTGAGTCCTACACCAGGTACTCCCGCAGCTTCAGAAGACAAGAATGGGCTTGTTGAGTCGGTGGTGAATGCAGAGCTGGGACAAACCAGCAGAATCCAAAGCAATTTTGTAAGACAAAGGGGGCTGCACAAAGGATGAAAGTCAAGAGAGAGCAGTGAGGCCAGTCTTGCACCTCAAGGGGAATGAAAGGCAGAGAGGCAGCAGTCTCACCAGAGAGGATCCAAGGTGATCCCAGCTAGGCATTAGCCCCCTCTTCCCAAGGCCACGAGGCCAGGCTGTACAAACACGCAGTGTGAAGAGGACAGCTGCACACTGGGAATGGGGGTGTAGCACCTTCAGATCTGTGCCACAGACTGGGGCTGGAGGGAGGATTTTGGAGAAGAGCAGTAGCAGGGGGACTGTGCCCGGAGAACGGGCACAAACACAGATCTGCCTCACAGGAGCCTTACAGGACATAGCAATTGGCTTTTTCCAGGATGAGATGTTCCCAGCCCTGCAGTTCCATCTGAGCATCAGGAAAAGCTCCTGTACTGCAGGTTACTGAACAACTTCCTCCTCTTGGTTTACTTGTTGTGACATTCCAGAATCAGCCTCAGAGCACGAGGGACATGAGACAACCACACCCCTTCTCACCTGCTCCCAGTAACACCCTGCCCAAGGCAACACCCTAACACTAACTAGTTCAGGGACTAAAGTACAGTGCTCCTGTGCCTACAACTCCCTGCTGTAGAAGGTTAATTCCTTGTTCAAAGATCAGAAAGCAGCTTCAAGAAATGTGTTACTCATGTTACCCTGTAGGACACAGGAAACGTGAACAGAGATCGGGAAGCGCTGCCTGCCAAGGACATGCACTGGAGTCAGCATCACCTGCCACAGGATCAGCACAACAGCAGGTGTCATGCCAGACCAAGATCAGTATGACAGGTCTCTCTACCCTTATTTTTAAAAAGAACAGGCTAACAAAGGTTTGCTGAGCCTACCTGGGAGGCACACACGGATCTGAGCTGTTGTGCTACAGGCACGGGCATAGCAGTAAACAGGCATGTTGGCTTTCTGTTCCAACAGAAACATCAGGCAAAGTTTAATGGTTCTCAAACAGACTACAACAAAGGCTGCAGGGAAAAACATTTTATTTCCAAGCAGATTACAAAGAGCAGAGAATATAAGAGTAAAATTAAATTAAAAAAATAGTTGAGTGCATCTCTTTAAAATGATTTGTAGTGTGAGTTACTCACGGGGCAAAGCTACTGGAGAGTTCTGAAGGTCACTTTGCAGGATGCCAATCACATGTGCTGTTTAGACCTGGGTCAACACAGGAGGGACAGACAAGATGTATTTTGCATATAGGCTGCACACTCATTATCAAGCGAGGTTTTGGGCTGCAACTGGACCCTGCCTTTTTGAGACATCCCCTCCACCTCATTCTCTCCTGCAGTTCCCTCGAGCTCTAGACATGGTTTATTGCTGCTGTAAGTGGGTTTAGTCTGCCTTCCCGTTCTGATGAGCTCCAATGCCAAAGGAGAAGCAGGCAAACATGTCTGCCGTGCACAAGGTTACGGGGAACGTGACTGCAGTGCTAACAGCAGAGCTTCAGCCACACAGCGAAGGAAACCGACAAGTAGGGACACAGCAATCGCTTCAGAGATTTGGAGGAAGCATGTCAGCAAGACTTCTGGAAGAATTGGGATGTTCCTTAAGGTAGGAAGAGGTATAAGCAGAGAAGGGCTCTTTTCCAAGCATTGGCATCAATGAAACAGAAGAGGCTGAATCATCAGGATAAGGTGCATTCCCTGTAATGTTTGAGAAGAGCAGCTCCAGCAATAAGATGGGGAGAAAAGCCCCATATAGGGTGGAAGACAGTTGATATCCCACTTTAACAGTGATTTAGCAGTCCAAGCACTAACTCCAAGTCAGTCAGTATTAAACTTGTGTAAGAATGTGGTTTGGCTGGACAGCTGCACAGTCATTCAGTGTCCAGCAGCACTCAATCTAGCAAGAGGATGAGCAACTACAGTACCAGCAATCCTCCACCCCCTGTACGCTCAGGGGGCTCTTTTCTACCATTTCTGGATCTGCTCTTATCACAGCATAGGAGTATTCGAGGCCTCATCCCTTCTACGTATGCCAAGGCAGACATTAGCCCTGATGCAGCTGAGAACAAGACTGTCTTAATTTCTGCCCTAGCAGCAACAGTCCAGAAGATTCTTACTTAGAAATCAGATTAAGTCTTTTTGTATTGTCCAAGGCAGAACAGTTCAGGAACTACTTCAGATCTTGTGACCCCTCTGACATCCAGACCTCTAGGGGAGAGGCAACTAATAAGTGAGAGCCCTATGAAGTTCTTAGACCACTCCCTTTATAAACTGCTTTAGACAGGAGTGAAGAACCACTCTCTAGTCTGCTCTCTGCTGTTTCAGCCATTACCACTTAAAGTGAAAATGCTTGACCTCTTGAAAGCCAATGAAAATTGAATGGTGCTGTGGACACATGTAAGAGGCTACAAGTTTCCTTAAGAAAGCAACACTGTTAAATGTCAAGAGCTTGGACAATACATGAGTCTCATGTCAGAATGTGAGGCGCTTTACAACAGTCAGTCAGTCTCTGCTTTCTGTGGTTCCTTTCATACCACAGTGACAAGATGGGCACAGTTCAAAATCAAGAACACACGCTCTATAGCTTGACTTCTCAGCTCTATTTATTTAGAGATTGATGCATTTTGAGCCTGTCTCGTACAAGGCATAGGGCACGGAGAGTTCCTGTCAATATATACACGCATACAAGAGCAGTACAAGCAGTTTGGCACTCTCAGAGCCAAGGGGGAATGCCCTTTAAGCAGCAGTCAAGCTGGTTATAGGAAAGTGTTAAAAAGCTATTTTACATGTTTGACTGGGAACACTTCCCAGAATGTGGATAGCAACCCTAAGCCACAGCACTCTTCTGTGCTACTCTGTGCACCTCTTCCTACAAGCCCCTACAAGGGAGCAGATCATGTTCTTCACTATCAAAGAACATAGTATTTATATTCTAGAAATGCTGTACCTTTTAAACTAGCTCCAGAGGGACAGACTAGAAGCCAGATCCAGGAAAATAATCCTTAAGTCACAGTATATCGATTGTCTCTAAAAATAGGGAATGAAGTGAACACAGTGGACATTCTGATGAGACAGTACAGAACAGTGCAGCAGTCCACTTCTGCATCAGCAGATCCCCTCCTATGTACATGAGGACAATGAGAAAGAAATGGAAATGCTCCAGTCCATCAATCATCAGGAGATCTCCACAGCTCACCATGTGCCTAGTTTCCCTGTTTTTAATCAGTATCCTCTAAGGAAAACTCTTCCCCCTACAAAGACTTGAGATCATCTTGCAGTTAAGAGTAGTAAGGAAAGTGCACAATCTAGAATTTTAAGGTAACATGGAATTTTGTTTCCCCAGAAAGTTCAGCTGAAGTTCCTGTCAATGCGTAGTGTTAAGAGGTGACTCTCAAGGCTGCCCAGTAAAGCAACTGGTACAGTGTGTATCTGGCAGATTGTTTAATATCCACTGTATTTCTGATGGAGGCAGCCAAGGCAGCAGCCTTTCCAACTCTGCTCTGATGATGGGACAAACTGCCCAAAGGAAAGGGAAAGCCACTCTCTGCATGTCTGTTGGGCACACCCTGTGCAGCAGGCACATGCAACTGCTTGGAATAGTGGAGCCTGCCCCAACCACGTCTTCAAAGACTTAAAACAGGGCCAAAGATGGACATGCCAGTCACTATGATATGGTGAAAGGATCAGAGGTTTCTGACAGCTGCAGCAGTACTGGTGATCCCCAGAGCCACTCTGCAATGGGGCAACTGCTGGCTCCCAGCAGACAAACTGAGGTCACAGTACTTGCTGCCAGCACTCACCCACCCTAAGCACCATCTTCCCAGCTTACCCACTGGGATCTGGGCAGTGATCCCAGGCTGCTTTCCTCTGGCCTAGTTCTGAGGGCAGACACTGAGCTAAGAGTCTAAAACAACACAACAGTGCGTTGCTACTTCACCTCTCTGCACACACCTACGTGAGCACAGAGTCCTGTAGAGGGAACAAACTGCTCATATTGACACTAACTCAAGCACACCTGCTTCCTCAGGAACACCAACATCAATATGAAGCATCAGGGGCTTGGGAAGTCTCTCTAAGCTGCACACCTCAACACTGCTCACAAGCACAAAGACAGGGAACACTGGCTACTCTCACCAATTTACACTCTTGCACAACCAACAGAGAGGGCAGACCTTCCTTCTCAATACAGATAGGTGCTGGACAACAGAGGCTTCAGGGAAGTTGCTTGCCTGTACACAAGTTTAAGTTCTTTTACTGTAATATATATCTAAGTATTTATCTGTGTATTTTGGAACAGGGAAGGGACATGAGGTGGAGAAGCAGGGAAGACAAGTTCAAGAAGCAGAGTAATTTCTCTGCATCCAAGAAGCTGGTGGCACAAATAACAAGCCTGGCAAGTGATCTCCCATTTCAAGCACAGTTGGCTACCTGCTGGCTTCAAAAGAACAGACTATTTGTTAATGATATAAAATACAGCAACCATTTAAGATGCAGCAAGGCAACGCTACAGAGCTGGGGATTATGATCATGAACAATGCCAAAAGCTACACAGCTGTGTTAAAAACTGTGAAAAGGCTGTTAAACAGCAGGAGTAAGCCATATGCTGCTCCTGGAAGGCCTTTTCCCACCACTACCCCTCCATCATGCAGTTGTTGTGATGCATTTGAAAAGGTGGAAAGAGGGGAATTTGCCTAGGGGTAAAGCCACAGAACATTAGGACAGTCTGATCTGGTCTCACAGATCCCATGTTCCTAGCCTGGCACTGAGCTTCCATCAGCAAGCAGACATTCAGGTCCTTCAACAGAAGTATATGCCCTTCTACCTTCCTAAGTTGTAGGGGTGAAAGAAATCCAGCAGAGTTGAGCTGGAAAGCATGAACAGGGATGAAAACAACCAGTTTGCATACTGATCTTTGTATAATGACCCCCCCACCCTCACAGCTCACTCTTCCCCAAATAAAGACACATTGTTCAATGGCATGTTGAAAAGACGTGCTCGTCATTCTTAATAAACAACTAGAGTAAGAATACATAAGAGAAACAGGGTGGTATCTTTATATGATACACAAGTGTATGTTACAAGAATTCCATCAGGCACAGAAGCCTCAAGCTTTAAGGCCTCAATGTTAGGCCAAAAAAGAAGAGTGTGGTAAAGTTTGTACTTTTAACATCTAAAAATGTCACTTAAAGGTCTGAATAGAAATTGTTGGTTTGTTTTTTTTGTATAAATCATAATTGCAGTTCACTCTCTCCTCTTTCTTCCAAGATAACAGCAAATTAATGTCCAAGCACAAGAAAAGAAGATGCCTGCCTCTCCTCCACTGGCTGAGCAGGTCCATCCATCATTCTGTGCCCTCTAGGCTGCACGTGCTCCAAGGAGACAGAGGCCCCAGCCAACCAGGCCAATCCTGTAGTTCATGTTTTCTACATCATAAAAAAAAAACCCAGAGTCAACCAGCAGCTTTCCACAGCTCCCAGCTCGCAGGGGATATGCAGCCTCCAATGGTTCCAACAGTTTGGTGTGTTGGGTAGGAATCACAATGGGTAGGTTTTCCTTTAGATTCTTTTAAAGAGAAGAAGCCTAAAAGGGCTTCATAACTACACCAATAAAAAACCAAAAACTTAGGCATCTCCTTTAGTGTAAAAGTCTGTACAATTTCTCTTTGCTTGTCCCTCCCCCATCACCCTGCCCCACCCCATCTGAGCCACGAAGGATGCCTTAGTGCATGGTGCTGGCATTAGCCACGGCAAGCGCTTCCTGAATCTCTCGTATCACCAGGATCCGGGTGAGCATCTGCTCCATCTGCTCTCTGCTGATCGGCTGGATGGAATACCAGATAGGGCTGTTGGGGGCCACCACTGGCTCCGGTGTCAAGTAAAATGTGTCATTCCGGCCTTTCACACTCTGGGGGCTGTGTGAGGAAGATCAGAAATAACCAGACTAACAAAATGTCCTGGAAGAGGGACACCACCACTGTCCTCACCCCAGGCTTCACAAATCCTGACAGTGAACATCTGGCTGATAACACATGGAAGGTACAGAGATACATCTAGGGGCAACATTTATTCCAAAGTTTTAGGACATGCCAAGGTTAAAAAGCCATGGTGAGGACTACAACAAAGTAGTTTTTATTTCACACTGGTAACCATAACACACACATGGCTTTAGGGGTCCTTCAGAGTGAAAAAAGGATGGGGTATTTTCACATTCGGGCTACCTGCAGATCCATCTGTGCAGATGAACCATTATATTAAATTACAGAATCATCATAATTTAGAGATGAGTCCTTTGAGGCACCCTCCAATCTCCATAGCAAGTCCTTATTTTTGTTCAGAAGCCGGTCTGAATAGGACCCTAATCCTACCTTCAGTAGTGGATGCTTCCAGATGACTTGCAAATCAGAAGCAGAAGAACAAGTTCATGTCAACACAGCAAATGTCCAAGATTAAGAGCAGCCAGTTCACAAATCAGGATTTGTCTCTTAAATACCCCAAAAATTCAATTTACATGCCATCAGAGTTAATCCCACTCTCTCACATCAGCACCCCTTCTCCATTTAAGTAAATTTATGGAAATACAGAAATCGTGTCAGTGCTATCACACAGCACTGAGAACTAGGCCAGGCACAGGGTGCAGCTCCCCAGTCACAGCAGACAAGCACCATACACACAGACGAGAGCTCTCACCATTTGAAGAGGTAGAAGTCATACAGCTTTATCGGACACCTCAGGGGGTTCTCTGGATTCTCGGTCTGCTCTGCATACATGTCATCTGTAACTACAAACCAGCCCCCCAGAAGTCTGTCAGACACTCTGTGTAAGCACAGCATACCGAGCAGTACCTTAGAGCCTCAGCACTGCAGCACCTTGTCACTGTACAAAAGCTGGCAAGAGACATATGGTTGTTCCAGGGCAGAGGCACCTGGCTATAAATGCTTAGCTTGCTGTATTCTAAGGCTATTGAAGATCACAACCCATCCATACCCTTCTATTTCTCCTCTACCAGTGTGCAAAATGAGGGAAATATCACTACTGAGACTGCAAAGCCTCAGTTGCATCCTGTGCTTTTAAGAGGATAGATTGTACTTACATAGGAATTCTTATGAGTTCACATGAATCAAGGTAAGAGAAGCCCTCCCAAAGAATTTTCTCCATCTCTTCATAAGCACTTACACCCAATAGTCTCTTTGCCCATAAAAACAAACAAACAAACAAAAGTAACAAAAAAATTATCCTTAGTTCCTGATGAGACCCACATGCCTCAGGTAAGGTATGTCCCCAGGGTTATAATTAGAAGGTATTATCCTCTCTTGGATAGAATGCATGGAAAACACATACTGCCAGGCTACAGGTAACTGGCAGAGCCTTGGATTCCCTACCTGCAAACATCTCCAGGTTCATCCACTTCTTCAAGCCCAAGTAAGCAAAACACTAGCAAAGAAACCTCCTAGACACTACCTTTCTGTCCTGTCTGGTGCATGCCTGGAGCCTTCATATAGCGGATACTCGTGCTTTTATCCTTGGGATTAGAAGGGTTCTTCTTGGTCTGCCTCAGCACCTTGGAGAAGGCCAGCTTCATGTGCTGGTCTACTGTTTTCAACAGGAAGTATCTGAGCAGCAAGAACACAACATAGGACATTCAGAGGCAAGCAAGGGACACAGTCACAACAGCAAGGTAGTTATCTTTAGTCATCATGACCAGGCTGAAGCTCAAATCAACTACTGGGCTAAGGACTCTTCCAGCAGCAAAGCATACAAAAGCCACAGGTTAAGTCTGCCCTCTGCTAGCTCACTTCCTTGTTATTCTGCATTTTCTTTGTCTGATGAAGCTACAAGTGGGCTCTGTGTGCCACCATTTGAAACTCGTGATTTTGCCCTACCCAGTGCAGCAGTTTCACAACAATCCTGTTAAGGTCTCTGAAGTTCTTTTATTCCCCAAGATTCCCTAAGACCTGAGTACTTACTTTGTATTAAAAAACATCAGTGTAGTGAGCAAGGTGGAAGGGGAGTGAGCTCCAAGCTGCTTACACTCCCACAGCATCTCTTCTGTTACATGACTGGAGAGGATGTAACCTGCAATAATCAGAAGTCAGCATCATGCCAGGGGACAGACACAACATGAGCACAGGCAGCATTTTACAGTCTGTAAGTACTGCAGAGCATATAAATCTTAACAGAAGGAGAAAGAGGAGATTCTCACTAATGTCAAGATTCAGTGCTCTGCAAATAACTTTTTAAAGAGCAGGTACAGTCAGGAAACAATTGTACATATCCATCAACCTCTAGTTGTGGAGAGTATGCTTGTGCAACATGCCTATACATCCCAGCCCATAGAGAAAAGAATATGCACTTAAACAGCTTTTAATTATTGGCTTGACTCCAGTGCAGATGCTCTTAATCCAATAATATGTGAGAGCAGGCAGGCCACTGTAACAAATCAGTTCTTGGCCCTGTGCACAGCTTCAGTGAGCACGCAGTGCCAAGTGATGTATTTGGACACATGAGTAATCCTTTGATTCTCAGATTTTTTTCCCCCTTTGTGTAGAAGAAAAATACTACACTCCAAATACACAGATAAACAGAAAAACAGACAGCAGTATGAACTCTGGGGCTTGTGGAATGTAAAAGCACTGATCAAACAGCCAGACTGAAAACAAAAGGATTCCAGAACTCATGGTGCCACTCAGCCACCTAGCCTGTAACATCAGCTACTTTACTGAACATAAGAATTAACTTCTTCACTCATGTCCAAACATATCAAAGGGAATGAAACCATGAGAAACCAGGTTCCCATGCTCTGAAAATGCAATTTTTATCTAGTTCTCATACAGTTCTCTGTCAAAATTTGTCTCTTGTGGAACTGCTTCCCCCATCCCAGTTGCCATGATCTCCTAAACATAAAGTTGAGCTACAACTAACTGCAGCACTGGAGGCTTTATTCACTCATTGGTTTTTTCCTTTGACACTCAGTTGCTTCTGCAGACAGAATCCATCTGGCTACATGGCACTATGACAGTGCTGTATTATCTCCCAAAGAAACAATACATATTAAAGGCAGGATGTATTACCACTTCAGATGAGGAAACATGATTCAAATCAAGGATCAGCTGGCTGCCAAGTAAGCCAATCTCATGACACTACAAAGTCCCCACAATGTACCTTCTGACTGGTGACAAGTGACAGACAAATAATGCTCAATGACAGTCAGGGTTAGAGCCTGACAACTGCAGTAACCCCATCATTTACTGCAAACATAACATTTTTCTCCCTGACCAGCATTAGCTAGCCTAGGGATGTTACATACTTCAGAAGGGTTTCTATTCAGACTACACTCATGCTGCAGGTTCAGTTTAAACATTCCAAGATCTGGAAAGTTTTAAAGTTCTTAAACAATAGCCCTTACCAAGAGGTGAAACACGGGGCTGTATGTCCTTAAGAACTTCATGCAGCCATTCAGTGAACCGAATATAGTAGAGATCTGAGAAGATGTCATCGACTCGGCCATTTTCAAAGAGATACTGTAAGAGATTCACAACACAGGCCAGTACAGTGGGAGCAAGTGTGTTCCTCACACCAAACCTCATCCTAAGGGCCCACATCCTCAGCTGAGCATTTTACAGCACAGCACTGAATACCATTTACTTAAAGAGTGAGTACTCTCGCACCAAGGCAAATACAGGATAGGTAATTATTACTATCCTTTACTATCATGGCAATGCCAAGACAGAAAAAGGAAAAACTATCTTACAAAGTAAAGCTGACTGGATTTCACCTTTTATTTCAGGTGTGCTCACTTCTAGTTATTTCACATGGCTAGTGGACACTACTTTTTCAGGTTAACAACAAGGATGCTCAATTTCCCTGTCCAAGTATAGCTCTGTTCCTGCAGCTCTTCCAGAAAGCTCATACATCCCATAGCACATAAAGCTAAGTTCTTGCCTGTTAAAGCTTCAACTAAATTTAAGTCTTGACATTGACAACTTCTTTAAACATCATCCAAGCCTTCTCCCCCCCTCACCCCATCAAAAAAAGCTAAATAGATTTATTATTTTTACTGTGATACTGAACTCAGTTATTCACAAAGTTAACTCATTGACTAAAGCATTCTTGCACTAAGGACAGACAAGTCACCTGATGTTTTCAAGGTTTTTTCAGCAAAAATACTTTTTTCTTATAAAATTGTTGGTAAGCTTAATAGAAGCCACAGTCTCTATTTTTATAACCAAGAGTCCCCCTACACATGCTGACAACATGGACAGTTCTGCAGCACATAGAGCTGTCCCATCCTACCTTCTGAATACACAGGAAGATATAGTAGAGCACATCTGGATCATAGGGTTCACCATCACCATTCCGAGCTTCTCGTGTCATTAAGCACAGACCATAATTCAGCTCAGCCACAGCTGAAGAGATGAGATCTTCCTGGAACCTCAGCAGCTGACGCCCTGGAAAAACAAAACAAAGCTATATTATTTAAGTCATAAAGCCATATTATTTCAGGAAAGGTTTCCTACATCTCCATTCTATCTGGCAGGTCCAGCACTACCTCGTTCTCCCAGTATAGTAAAGCAACTTCTGACAGATCTCAGGCTGTCAGAAATACTAAAAGATAAAATAGGCAAGAGTTTGATAGGAAGATCCTCTGCCCTACCAAATGCATGACTATTGCCTTCTTTCACCATGTCCCCAGTGAAATGCTGCCCTGCAGCAACAGCAAAACAGCAACTCCATGACTGTTCTACCAGCCTGGCCGGACAGTTTGTCCATGCACCACAGCCATGCAGTGACCTTTTCTGTTGCTATCAGCTCAGGTGCTCAAGGGGGTTCAGCACAGAGTTAATACATGTCCTGTGGCAGTGAGAATACACAATAATTAGTACTGCAGAGTAAATTAATATTTAAATTTAGGAACAATCACTGATTAAACAAAAGCCTTTTCCAGAGCAGTACACATGTAACATTTTAGTCGTTCCTGATCCTACTTGAAAGGAAACACAGGGTATATTGTCAATGACACCTACTTCCAATAGGTGCTAGTCTATTTTGGGCTTCTTTTTCCAGCTCTGCATTCTTGGTCTGTGCCCAGCTTTTCCACACTTCAAGACCTTCTTCTGGCTTCAGAGAGTTTGGAAGTAGAAGTTCAGGTGAAGTCTGTGGCTGCGGCTGCGGCTCAACTTCAGCAACCTGAACAGTTTGAGCCTGTGAAAGAAAACCCTTCAGTTTATATACACACTTCAACATGCAACAGCTGGACAAAAACCAAGAATCCCACATTACCTGTAGCCCCAGGATATCAACCTTCTGCAACACTCCCAACAAGAAATTAATCCAAGGAATGCAACTTTTGCTGTCCAACTTGAATTGCTGCTCACAAAAGAATATTCTACACTCCAAAAACTCTTTCAGTTTGAATGGACAGATCTATCTTCAGCTCACTTGTCACTCTGAATCACCACTGAAGTGCATCTCACTACAAGAGCAGCCCACAGAGACCACCAGCCCCTAAACAGGAAGGTGCCACCAGCTTTATTCACCACTGCTGCTCCACACCTGGACTGCCCTAAGGAAGGTCCTGGGTGCAGTCACACGCCATACACCACTGGCATCCCTCCCTATCCAGACTCTCTTCTTTAAGCAGTACATAACAGGCACACAGAATAAATACATTCTGTTCTTAGCATAAGTGATAAATAAGATTAATTAATTTGTAAAAGGTATGAAGTAGTAAGACTAGAACACAGCATCAAAACATCAATTCAATTTTAATGCAATGTTCTCAAAATACCAAATATTAATAATGGGAAGTAGCTACTATTGTGTGAAGTGACTTCATGACTTATTATAGACTTAAGGCATCTCCAGACCCTTTGGAAATTTACTTTGCAGTTGGACCTTAGGTCACCAAGAATTTCAGTCTCAAACTGAAACTTATTTGTCAGGCAACCAATAGCACCAATCTAAAACCTGCAGCAAGCCCTTCAGCTGCCCTCACTCTGCATTCTTTGCTACAGGTTTTCAATTCTATGCCAGAGTCTCATAGCTATCTCAGTTAACAGCTTTACAGACCTTAGTCAAACTCTCACTGGTACCCTGAATGTTACAGAAATAGCAATTCTTATATCAAAACAGTTTTGCTTTTTCCTTCCTAAGAGCTACTCCAAAAAGCAGTATAATATTGATACTGCTAAGTGTCAATATTAGTGGAAGTTGCTCTGACAGTACTAGAGACCAGGGCATAGGAAAACAGCATAGAGACTTTAAATACCTGTACTTTAGTATAAAAACCAACAGCTTAAGAGCCAAAGTCTGCAAGAGCTCAGACTGGAGCCTTCCAACTCCCTCTGGCTGGCTTTTTATTCTCTGCATCAGCTCTTCTTAGCTTTTTGCTTATCAGCCCCTGCAGCTTCAGCACGTAACAGAGAGACTGACTAAAAAGGCCCAGCTTTCATCAAGGCAGATGGCGACTAAGTTGTGAAGCAAAGTCTCTCTCTGCCTTCATGAGTCCAAGGGCGAACTAACACCTTGTCTTTGTAGGAGCCAGGACTGAGCCTCTGCTCTCCTCCAGAGTGCTGCCACATTACTCTCCAGAGCTGAAAGCCTTCCAGAGCCAGCTCCCTCCATCAGCCCAATCCAAGGGACAGTCTTCTGCCTAACCTCACAGACACCTTTGCCCAGTGTGAAGGCTGGACACAGGCTGATGCAAATCTGCTGAACTGGCAGATGGCTCTTAACAAACTTGTATTTTTCACAAATAGAGCAAAATTGCTGCAACTTGCCCAGATCCCCTAGAAGCACAATGCCAGAGGACAGCATGGGGCAGGCAGGCAAATTCTTGCTCAGTTTCACAGTTTTGAGAGGGTCAACTCCCAAAAGCACGATGTTCACCTGTAGTAGCTTTACTGACCCACCTAGAGAGAGAGTTCATTCCTCCTGGAATTGTCTATGTATTTAGGGTACTTTATTTTAAATACCTTATGTACCCCAAAGTACACTTGATCCAAGAAGTTTGCTCATAACTAGTCAGTTTACCGGGCACTGGAACTGCTGTGGACTCCCATGTGCAACATAACACAAAGTAAATGATCATGACTAGTACATATTAGCACACCTTATTTGGCTGCAATTATCCCTGCCTGACCACTGCAACCCCTGGAACAGCTCAGGAAAATACTGCAGATCTCGAAATACATTGATTGCCAGACTCTTCATAGTGGGTATCTATTAATTTTTAACACTAAGATCAAGACTGTACTTTATTTTGGAGTGTTTTGAATCCTCTAACTATGTACCAACATTATCACATGAAAGTCTTATACCCATCAGGAGTCAAGTGCCTTGTGTCACATTCAGACTTCTGGGACAGATGCATCTCTGCTTCCCAGACACCAGCTGTCTGTTGGCATGCTCCCTCTCCAAAACATTTGTAAGTTGTTAATCACCAACTGAGACCAAAAGGCAGTTTTGACTTACTGAGCAAGTGACTTGTAGCTGCTGCTGCTGCCCCTGCTCTTGGGGTGTGGGCTGCTGCTGTTGCTGCTGTGGGTCCCATATGTGCACTGTCTGTGCTGTATTCTGGTAAGTCCCTGCCACAGCCTGCACTGCCACTGGAATGTGGATGTTGCCATTCATAAACTGTGCTGGAAAGATCGAATTAGCAAGAGTCTGCACCACTTCCTCATGAGAGTTCTTCACTACTGAAGTACTTCCCACCATCTTATCCTTGTCATCTTCCAGCTTCACTGTAGCCAGTGTTGTGGGCGAGCCACTGACGTGGACGGCATTGTAGGCCTCCTGAGGGATCGCAATGTGGGTTATGTTTTGCTGCTGAAGGTCACCACGTGGCTGAGCGGAGTAAACAGGGATGGTCCACGTCTCTCCAGTGGGGCTAGTAATGGTCCCAGTGGCACTGTACAGGTGGGCACTGTCCACTGTTAACAAGTCTGGCCGTAAAGAGACATAACTTTGCTGCTGGCCCTGAGGAATGGCCAGCACTGTGGCAACTGGCTGCCCTGAAATAGCATACGATACAGTAATAGGCATATCCACTTTACGTTTCTTCACTGGCTGAAGGACACTCGCAGAGCTGATCCGCCTCTCTCCCTCCCGTGGGGAGCCTTGCTGAGAAGGTGGGGGTGACAGTGCCCCGACTGTCTGGATCTGGATCTGCTGGCCACCAGTAATGGCCTGTCCTGCCACAAGCTGGGCCTGGATCTGCTGGTGTTGTATGTGCTCCTCCTGCAGCTCTGCAGCCTGGATCTGTTGGGCAGTCTGCACATGCTGCACTTGGATCTGAGCTGCCTGCAGCTGCGATGGGCTGGGGCTCTGAAGAGACTGACTCTGTATTGTCTGGGATGCCTGCTGCTGTGCCTGGCCTTGGATCTGCACTTGGACCTGTATTGGCTGCTCCGAAGCCTGATGGACAGAGAGCTGTGGAGAGAGCTGCTGGGCGGAGACCTGCTGCGGTGACTGCTGGACCTGGACCTGAACCTGCAACGACACCAAGCCACCAGTTAGAGATCAGCAAACATCAGTGATTCAGCAGAGATGCTCTGTCACTCAAGATCTATGCTCCAGGTCTCTTATGCTCACTTTTGATTCCATGTATTAATCCATTAGTAAAGATTTCACAAAAATGAAACCAAGTTATAATAGAAGTGCCTGGCTGACAACAGCGATACAGTAGATGTGTTTGCTCAGCATTGCACATGACTCTCAGCACAGAGAGAACAGCATGTGAGCTACATCCCCACCCTCAAAGCTCTATGGGCTCAAGCCAACAGATTCCATCCTTGGAATCCAAGAGTCTTCAAAACTATCTGCACTGCTAAAATGTTACTTTAGCACAGGTCTTGCAATACCAAGACTTAAAAGTCATTCACATTACAATCACAGGAGCTTGCCCCATTCTTACTTGCACAGGAGCTTGCCTCATGCTCTGAAGATTGTGCTACTGCTGCCCACCCCCATCCCAAGATGGCCACAGGATCACTTACTGGTGACAGGCAATAAGAAATATGGGTAAGTCGAAACCAGCACTTGGCTCTTTCCTCATAAAGCACAGGAATATTACTTTGAAACCTATGGTTAATAGTAACACTACTCAAGCGGGTGCCAACACAGAATGTGGCGAGTTCAACCTCAATCTCTGTCATGCATTAATGGCCTATGATGCAGCATGTTTTGTAAACTCTAGAAGAATTTCTTTGGCAATGATAATTAAAACCAATCTTTTTTTCATTATTTACTTTTCCATTTAATACCATTTATTGTCCAAACTACTCAGTTGTATTTTTTAGCTCACGCACTTAGACAATGCTGAATAACACAGACAAATCTCTTGGCTTGATTCCCAACCAGTTCCTTTTATTTTAGAGGGGAAAAAAAAAAATATCACACCCTCTCACATTAATGCTCATTTGCCCAGGGTCTGCCACAATACCTAGCAGCAGTCCAGCAGCACACTGAAAGCCAGCAGCCAAAAGTAGCCCCCAGAACAAATGTCAGGTCTCAATAGTTTCACATCCCTTGTCCAGACACTTCTCCACTTTTCCTCACATTTACACAGACAACTTGTTACATTTGCCTTGTCCTAGAAGCAATATCCCAGGTACTCATGACCATCTGTTTCTCTAGGCTTCATTAACACTTTATCTTAAGGGAGGCAATTAATTACTCAACACCTATTTCTGAAGCCAACAAGGACTTATTTAGTTGCACGACTAAATGTCTTCCTACTCAAGTTCTCTCACCTTTTTCTACCTCACTTCCTGGATTCAGGCAGACTAATGCAGCATTGCACAGAGACAGCACACTAGTCAGTCAGCCTGACAATACCAAAAAGAACTACAGTGCAGGCCTGCTGTGCACAAAATCTTACTTCCCAGCATCACTGCTAAGAAGTCTTGAAAAATGTTAAGGACCCATTTACAGCTAATTAAGAGTTGCTAAGGAAAAAACTGGGGTAGCAAAATGCCCCACTGGCAGGCCAGATTTATAAATCACCTCCTGTTAAGAATTAATTCATTTCCAGGAAGAATAGGGTATAGTTCCTTCTGGGAACTCTGTGCAGTGTACTGTAATCCAGATGACGTGGTGACTCTATAATAATTTCCTGCAAGGTAACAAGAAGCATGTGACCTTATGTCAGCATGAAAGTTTAAAAAGCTCCATCAATGAGTGATTTGATCAGGCACTCAATTGAAAAAGATGAACCCACCTATGGGATGTTTCCTCAGTTCTATTTGATATTGTTCTGCCCTGGAGCATGAGTACTGCCTTGGGCAAACAGGCCCAAACACAGATACCAGGTAAGGGCTCAGTTTAAGAAAGCCAGTTGTAATCATACACCTAAGGCAAGAATTCTCCAAAATATTTCACTTTAAAAATCATTAATATGGTCTTTACTATTAATTTAAATCCTTGTTCAGAAGATTACCTGCAAGGCAAAAGCCAAAGATTGAATAAATTACACGTTTTATTGCACTGATATTTTCAGTCTCACACAAGAAATCTTTGCTTTATCTGCTATGATTCAAAATGATGTTAAAAGGTAAACATGTCATTTGTCCTGTACTTCTGACTTCTGTAGTGTTTTCACAATTTGCACAGGTTGACTGAGAGCACCTTAAAAGCACCCCCACCTTTTACCCATACAAAATTTTCCATTACAATTCCTGTGAGTGCTGTAACATATATAAAGGAATGACTTTTTTCTTGGTAGCAGTAAGAATTCAAAGTCTTCTCCTGCACTGAAACAATTTTATCACATAAGCACAATTAGAAAGGTAATGGAGCTGGTTTAAGAAAGAGGCATTGTCAGCAAGAGGAGCAGCCTAAGAACAAACGGAACAAGACAGCATTTGCTCCCTTCTGCTCTTGTAAACAGACTGTTTCAGTTTGAGGGGACCTCCACTGACCACCCAGTCCAACTGCCTGACCATTTCAGGGCTGACCATAATCCCCAGCATGTCATTCACAGCACTGCCTAAATGCCTCTTAAATAACGACAGGCTTGGGGCACCAACCACCTCTCTGAAGCCTGTTCCAGTGTTTGACCACTCTCTTGGTAAAGAAATGCTTCCTAATGTCCACTCCAAACTTCCCCTGGCACAGCTTTGAGCCATTAACCATTCCAGAGCCTGAGCCTACAGCGTTTGAAAGTCAGCAGCAACTTCCACCACTTTGAAGAGATGAGCAGTCATACCCTGAGGCCCCTGGAAACTCCCCCAGGACTAAATCCTAACTCCTACAACAGGAATGTCTTGCTACTGCTTTCAAGTCCACCCTGCTATTGTTAATACCCAAAGAATGAGTCCAGACCCAAACAATATGAAGTCAAACTCCAGAATCACTTGAAGCTCTCCATGTTCCAAACTGCAGACATCATGCTTCTGACTAGAGTGGTCCTATTTAAAAAGATATTGGAACTCTACCTACCACACATTATACATCCCCTGTGAATTACACATCCATTTTTAACAACTGTATCTTGGAGCTCTCCCTATTCTCAAGTAGGTTGTATCCAGGAGTGCTACAAGCATCCATTCCAGATTTACAGGCTTTAACCCAGTCTGAGACCAGAGGCTTCTTATATTGACCTCACTGTCCTTTTTTTCCTCAAGTTAAACAAAGAGTTACATGCAGCAGCAGCAGACCTTATGAAAGACTCTGTACAAAGGGGAACGTTTAAAATTTTTAAATTTACAGGCCAAGACAAACAGAGGACTTTAAATCTTCATTTTATGCTGAAGATTAAAGCAAAAACATGTTATGCTGGCAATTCCTGGGTTACTGGTGCAAGAAAGGAACATACCAAGTTACCAGTACTGAAATACTATTTATTGCCAAAAGTCTGGATCCAACAGCATGAAAGAATCACCTCCCAGCAGGCTACCATGACACAGAGAAACGCCTTTTCACCATAAAGTAGCTGGAAGCTGGATCAAGTACCAGCTGCCTAGAAAACCAAAAACATTAGAAATCAACCCTGTATCGTAACAAGAGGGCAGAACTAAATTCCCTTAAAGGAATTCTGTCACATCAAGCCCAAAACAATATTCTGTGCTGAACTGAACAAATGCAAAGAGTAAATAAGTAACCCCAGGACCATGAGAACATCTGAAGCCTGGTTGCCAAAACTTTTTTTCCTAATGGTTGATAGACAAACTTTCAAGTAGGAGTCATAACATGTCTGCCCTGTGTGGATTCTCTGCCCAAAAAGGAATCAGACCCAGTTGTTTCAGAACAGCAGTTCTGAAACAACTGAGATTTTCTTTGCTTGTGAATTATTTCATCTGCAGACTGACTGGATTATCTAATATTTCCTAAAATCTAACTCTAAATGAGCACACAGAGCAACTCTTTCCTGCATGGATTTTTTGATATGTAGCTTTTCCTAGAGCACCTGACAGGCTCTTAAATGCATCTTTTCATAAAGAGATCTTGGTTTCTGAAGCTGTATTTAAACCAGCAAGCAGTAGTACAGACCAAGAGCAGATCTCCAGAGCAAGACTGAAGATGCACTAACATGTCCACACCATACCTTCCAGAAGACTATTTAAAATTTAGTTCTAGTCTTGCTCACCAGCCAAGTTTGACATCACCAAAACACAAGACTGCATCTTACAGCTTAGTTTCATTTGCAGGGAACCCCAAATGACAAGCTCCAAACCTACAAGAGGTAAGAAGGCTTCGGCAGGTGGCCAACTTTCCGCGGGAAGTATGCTCCAAATGCCCCCAGAAGTAATGTGGGGTGCATCTCAAACTTCCCACACAAAGTGAAATATTTGGGAAAAAAGTTGGTGAGAGCATGAGAAGAGTAATCTCAGGTTTTTTTAGCCCAATTTAAGGACAGAAGACTTAAAAGACAGTTCCCTCAACAACAGTCCTAAGCTAAAGCAAGTGCAGCACTAAAAACTAACACTGTAACAAAGAGTTCCTTCTGAAGTTACACCAGAAAGTGTACAAGCAAGTGCAAAACAGATATGAAAAGTGTAAGTGAAGAGTAAGTGAAACGACTGATCAGTGAAGTAGCAGGAAATATCAGAACTTGTTATTTAACTACTTTACAGGAAGTCCTTTGCTATCTAAGTAAACAAGGTCTACGGGAAGGGTGCGAGTCAGCTTTTCAGAACAACTGCCAGACTGGCTCTCACTCCAGGTTTTTCCTCTGCTCATTTATCAACATCAGAGAGAGAATTCCAACAGCTAAATTAGGCCTTGGGTGTGTTTAAACAGTTACAATATCAAGATTATGCTGTCAAGCTGTACACTGGGGAGGGATTTAGGTCTAAGACAGTTAAAACACATGAACCAAGGAAAAACAGTTTACCTCTCCAACAGAAGAGTACTTCCATATACAAAGAGATGCTACCTCAAAAACACCACTCTTGACTATAACCATTCTTTGAATTGTCCCACTCAGTCCTAGCCAATGCTAATTAATACCTGCTGCTACAGTAAAATCGTACTGGCATGTTTTTCAAACATAAGCAAATAGGAACTCTACCTCCAAGCTAAACTTCAGAACCAGTACAGAGGCAAAAGGAAGGTACATCCATCAGAAGCAAAGATGCATTCTGTGCAGAGCCAGAGATAAGACTTTTTTCTAAGCTATTTAAGGGCGTCTTTCCCTGCCTTGCATCATTAATAATGTCCAGCCTTCTATAAAGGTCTGAAGTCACAGAATAGACTGAACAGTAAACACAAAAGGAATTGAGCAATTAGAAAGGCACAAGTATTAACTGAAAGCTATTTTACACAAACCATTCCCCATACACTTCTGTGACCTTGCTCACACGTAGCAACCTCCCCTCAAGCCCTGCCCAAGAAAATATTGCCACCTAGACCTCAGACTGTTCATAAAAAGCTGAAATTGAGGATTTCATCCACACACACCATAAGCAAAGATACTTTCCGTCCTCTGATATTCTTTCAGTTGAAGTTTCTTGGGTAAGAGGCACAAGAGGTTCGCTGACCTCTGCAGAAGTACCATATTTGGGAAGCAAGTCAGCACTAAACACCTCACTGGCATCATCAATTCCACGGCCTCTCTGCACAGGACCAACAAGCAACAACCTCACCAAAAGCAGAGCTGATAAAACTCCTGCTTGACTGAAGTAAACCACGGACTTTCCCTGCCACTCCCTGACACAAGGTATGACAACTTACATACTAAGCTCCTTCTTAAGGTCACTTATGGCACCCCTGTGATACTGGGTGTGGAAGGAGCTCCAGAACCCTTAACTGTAGCAATGACCAGTGTACATAACCCAACAGTTGCATCCACTCATCCTATAAAATAAACATTTGGTAAGACTTTGTTGAGCCTTTTAGACAAGAAAGCCTTAAGGCAACAACTCCTTCAAAGAGAAAATTTATTTTTCTAGAATAAATAAAACCAGCAAGCAGTGACACTCTGTCTTTAGTTGCCCACAGCAAGTAAAATCCAGGATGAAACCTGAGCACTATCTCCACGATTGTAAGATCATCAGCAGCACTTTCAACTGTGAGGTCATCTGACTGGTCATACTGTTAGTCACCCCCAGCAGCACTGTCACACTGCCAGACATAAGCACAGTCATTTAAAGGGTCTTCCACTGACTTGCAATTGGATTAGCAAGAACTAAACAGATTACCAATTCAAGTACCAGGATGACAAGTTTAATGAAAAGCTAAGAGGCTCCAGCAGATGACCAAAACTCATCATAATACAACACAAGCAGTATTTCAGCACAGGGAGCCACCTGGATCAGGTGCACTGCTATGGTGGAACATTGTCACTCCCCAGTGTCATAAAATCCAGCTTTATCCAGAAGATGAGCCCTGCCACTGCTGCCACAGTGACAGTGCAGAGATGAGTGAACACTAAATCATGAGTTTAACATAAATTATATTCCAATAAGAAATCCTGAAAGACAGAAAAACTCTTGCAAATGGGTAAAGACATACTTCTCCACCCTATTCTTGCAGAAAAACTAAGATAATTCTGAGCTAGCTACTCAAATACACCTGAGTTCAGCTGCACTGCTGATACACAAAAGCTGCAGCCACATCTAGTACCAAATGTGCCACCTAAAGTGAGCAGCAGGTAGGCAATACAAATAGTAATGATGATTTGTACAGATGGGAAAGCAGGTATCTAAAAGCAGAGGCACTTCAAAAACAAGGAGAGTAGACAGCATTCTTCAGGAAAGTTGCTGCAATCTAAATTTTCATGAGAAGCTTTTCATACACAGGGTGCAGGTCATTCAGTTCCAAAATCAGGAACCGGTCTCTGGCAGCAACTCTATGCTTATTTACAAGAAGGTCAGGTTATTTTTCTCTGGAGCATAAGATATATGACCTCCCTTCCTATCTCTGTTACTAAAAGACTTGCAAGGGTCAAGCCTGAACATTGGGTAGTTCTGAAGCGAGGCAGCAAGAGTGAGAGGGGAAAAAAAAGATTCCTTCTGACTTTTACCACTGGGGGCTTTACACATCTTCAAGGCTGAGGCACTCAAAACCCAACCCTCCTAGCTCTTCTGCTGCAAAAAAAACTTCTTCCAGAAAACATACTAGCTGGCAAAACCAAACCCACTCTTGATCAGTTTTAATAGCCTCATGCAGAGAAGTCATGCCTGAAAGACTTCAGGTTTTTATTCTTCAAAAGCCTTTCAACACAAGTCACTGTAGGGCAACAGGTTACAGAAGTCCCAGTTAAGCATTCATTTACTCAATAGAGAGTAACTGGAGATGAGTTAGCAGTGAAGGAGTTTTGTCTTTGCTGTAGGATAAAAACACACAAGTGAGCTGTTGACACAAGTCTACTGCACTGCAGCAAGTACACACTACCTGAGCTCCAGCCATTTGTGACTCCATACCCTCACTTATTGAAAAAAAAAAAAAGAAAAAAGAAAAAAAAGAGCTTGCAGCTTTACATTCTGCTACAGAAACCAGAAACACTCATATCTCAAGTATAGCATATCAGAATTACAGCCATAGCCAGAGTTCAGCTGTTTAGAGACATATAATAGAAAAACTTCAGTAAATGCCCTGCCACCTATGAACTCTTCAAACTACAAAATCTATCTGAGGACAACAGCAGTTTCCTAAGTTATAAAATTGGTTTGTTTTTTTCCTCTGATATTGGATTTGCTTACTTAATAAAATACCTAATGTAATATCTACTTAAAAAAAAAAACAAAAAAAAACGAAAGACAACTCCTTCCACTGTGCAAGCATATAATCTACCTTGATACATATGCATTCTTTAGAATTCCTTTCCAGAAACGTATCTTCCCCTGATTCATATCCTAAAGTTGACTCTCTTGCATTTCCCCCTCACTTAAAAGTCAGTTCAAGAACAACTTTTAGAATGTTCAAGTAAAACTATTTAAAGATTACTGATTTTATTAAGAAAAAAAAAAAAGTCCTCAAGGCAAGCTCCATCCCACAGCCAGCCTGAACAATCAGACAGTCAGAGGGGGCTGGTATTTATAGCAGCTTCAGAGCACAAGGCTTCTGGAGTTGTGTACATGCCAGAACTGTCGACCGTTTCTCCAATAGGTGACACCACTCCATTGCTATGTATGCGGCTCCTCCTACAGCAGGGCTCCAGGGAGGCACAGTCAGGAGAGCAAATTTACTACCAAATTCCTTAAATGAAAGGGAAATATTGCTGTTCTATATGAAGTTAATTGGCCCTGCGTCTTAAGTACTTGTCTGAGTCTTACAATTAGAGAGCAGCTCTGAACACCACTCCATCAGCTGGCAAGTCATATATACATTCAGAGATTATTTCAGATGCTTACCTGGACTTGCTGGGGTTGCTGAACCTGTATCTGCTGCTCTGGCTGAGTTTGTTGCTGGATACTGGTTGTCACAGGACAAGCAAGTTCAAGCAAAGACCCAGCCACCTCTGTGCTGTCCGTGTAAATGCAGTTGCCACCCTGCTGATACACCATTGTGGTGGTGGCTGTCTGTTGAAACTCCTGGAGAGCTTCTGGCCCCTTGGAAGCAAGGGAGTCTAGAAACTCCTTCATCCTGTGCTGGGGGATCGTTCGCGCCTTCACACGGATGTATTCTTCAAAGGAAATGGTGTTCTCCAGAGAATTATTCATATTGCAAGGTCCTCAAGGTTCCTTAATGAAAGAGAAAGTAAAAGTCTTAACTACAGCACTCCCTTGATGCAAGGATATTCTTAACTCCAGTAACTAATCTCTCATACCAAGTACTGTATGAAAACTGGCAAACATGCACAGCCAGATGCCCGAGACAGATGCTTTAGTTTTATGAGGCATTTTGTGCTACTACACATTTCTCAGATTAACCCTTGGCAACTCAGGGGAGTCTGAATGATACCCAGGTGTGACTCCTCCTCCCAGAGCTCACTGACATGTAAACTCTCCTAGCTCTGTACTTCACCCAGACCAGGCAAGTCCTGTACCAGACAAATCCAGTCGTACATTCCATTTGTTTGCAGCATGCACTGTTAGCGAGAGAGGCTCAGAAATCAATATCTGCGGCCCTGCTTTGCAGCCGCAGAGGTGGGAAACTGAGCAGTGTGTTCTATCAGGCCGTGCAGTTCTATTCTAGGCAGCTAATGGGAAGCACAACAGAAGAGCAACAGATGTAGCACTCAGCTCATTGCTATTAGGACCAGGACAGCCTCATCGATTTGAGCATAGCAAGCAAAAGGAGAGCACTGGAATCGAGATATTTCCTCAAACTGGGAACTACACACATGGAGAACAGAGCTCTGGAAATGACAAAGGCAACTGCAGCATCAGTTCTTGATGTCCTTTTAATAGGAAGAGGCTAACATGAAACATGCTATGTGTGAAGACAACAGAAAGACAGAAAAAGAAGTTAAGATGATCAGGGCGGAAGTGAAAGCAAAGAAAAAAACCACCACCACCGAAGATAACTCCACCTGAGAACGTCAGACAGCTCTAGGGTATACTCTGACAGCATTCTTCTCTTATTGACTTATCTTGTTTAAACCCACAAATTGTTTTTGCAGTGAGTATACTGGTTGTTTCTAATGCACTAATTAGCCTTGATAGAGCATGAATACATTTGAGCCATAACATCACCAGATACTGAAACAGTTGTGAAAAGATGTGAAACACCACAAGATCAGGACTAGAGGAGGTGATTCAGCACTACTAGATCAAGCTGCATAAAGGAGGAAAAACAAACAGACATCACTATGTACATTATGACTGTAGGTCTAAAGAGAACAGGTACAAAACCAGAGCTTTATGTATCCTTTCACCACGATTTAACAAAGTAGAATTGAGACAGAGCTATGGTTGAACATAAGGCTGCAAAAGCCTGCCTGTGTGAAAATGGGAGTTAACTCTAGGCTTTCACTGGCACTCAAGCACACTCCACAAGTCCAGTGCCAGTTATCACCAAAACCAGGGAGAGCTGAAGCAAACACTAACCCCTCTTCACTGTTATGTGACAGCAGTCCAAACACAGTTTTTGTTTACATGGAAGTTCATGGCTAGTGCATTGGACCAGGCTCACAAGAGAAAAAAAACTAATATCAAAGGTAACGGGAGCACACATGAGGTAACCTGTGCTCTATCTATGGTTTCTGAAGTCTTTAAGATACGTTGCTTGCTGTATGAGATTTCTATAGAAGATATTAAAATATGCAGCATGTTTAGTAAAAAACACCAAATAATGGAGTTCACATAGCAAATCAAACAGCTCTGCAAATATCAGCATACAGAAGCTCCTGTAGAGCCCATATCTGGACAGAAAAAACATTCTTTCTGAGACACCAATCTGACATTTTCAAGCCAGCTCTGGGTGACAGAGCCAGTACGACTACTCACTTCTTCAGGAGCTACCCAAGAGTACTCTATACCTCTACAGCACACTTTACTAACCCCTTCCCAGATAACCCTATGCCCAGGGTGAAACCAAGGGAGAACAACAATGTTAATGCATCCATAGGGACTCAGGACTTAGACAAGATCTACAGCAGGCACACTGAAATGTGTTTTGCATCTAACTGCATGATGCTCCATTATACACTCTGAGGCTGCAAAACAGATTTTGAGCAATTAAATTGTCCCAGTCTTCTACTTGGAACTTTCAAGTATTTGATGTCAATACTACAGTGAGGCTTTCAGAAGAGCATCATCATTCTCCATGTCCACCCCGAGGTGCACTAGCAGATACAGCTTTGAGAGGGAAGACTCTTCTGAAGAATAAGCCTCAAAGATGCCATGCTGGGATCCCAGACATGAATGCCACAGATGTTCTTTGACAGCAGGATCCCAGACACAAGTGCCACAGATGCTCTTTGACAGCCAGCTGCTGCTAAATTGGATGGGCTCACCTCTCCCAGGTGCTCCCCTCCTGGTCCTGCATTGGTTTATGTTGTAACAACTCAGGGAATAGCTATCCACCTTCTGTTAATCTTGTCAAAGGAGAAAGTAAGGAGGTCAGCAGGGCCACTGTTCCCAATGGGAACTGTTAGCCCTCACTTCTACTTTTGAAACTCCAATCCATTTTTCACAAGCTACATCATTGTCCTGTGTAAGAGACCAGAAGCCACAAGACACTCAGAAGCATAAGCAGCAGAGATCCACCACCAAACAATCACCAATCTCTTCCGACCACCAAGCAAGCACTGATTTCTTAAATACAAATCTTAAAGCAAGCACTGATTTCTTAAATACAAATCCTTGACCCTGCTCAGCTGGTCCATTTCAATTAGTTCTTGTTAGCATCAAAATCAAGAGCCTACTAGGCCAGTCTTCCCCTATCAGTAAATCTTCCTCTCTCACAAGATGTCAGAAGAAATCTCTTTCCTTTCTTCTACCATAAAAAGAAATTCCTTTACATTTTCTTGAAGTTACTATACTAAGAGCCACTAAGCTGAGCCCCACCATGCCACGAGGCATCTGTTCCTGCCCCAGAAGAGCAGCAAGATCTTCCTTAGGTTTTCTCTACAGCTGCAGTTACAGACCCTGTAGGTAAAAGTGTCTCCCACAGTCATTCATATCAGTTTTAAGGCTGCTTGAGATTATTCAACTACAAGCACTGAACCAGACAAAACTGCACTTCTCCAGACCCTGTGCAGCAGTGGAGGTACCAGGTCCAGAGAAAGATTCAGAAATGTAATGCTGCACCCCCAGAGATTTTACTTATTAAAACTAAACCAACCTGCATTTATGGCAGAAAACCTCTGTAAGGCTCTAGGGTGCATTCAACAGGATTTTGTAGGGCAACACATACAGCTTGCTGCTGCAGTCACTACTTTTAGTTATTAAAACACACTAATTTGTGCATTCCATTTATCCCACAGACACACACTGGAAACTGCAAATGTCCACCCTCACTGGATCTCAGCAGCATATTTTTAATATTGCATTTTAAAATTTAAAAAAGAGCATCCAGGCAGTAAGTTTCTCCAATAAAGGAAGATAACTCCTCTCTGTGCAGCATAACTGCACTTTTTTCAAGAAGTAAGTTCAAGAAATTCTTTCAAGATTATGAGCACATACGGTTAGTTGATAAAACTTAGACTGAGGTTACTGAAAACACACACACAACTTGCAGCATGTGGACAATCTGGACTCACCAGTCACCATGTTGCATGTATTTCTGCTGCTCTTGTCCTGAGCTCTTAGACTTGTAACGTTCTGGAGAAGACAGAACAAAGAAGCCCTTTCCATCCCCAGTTCCTCTTTCTTTATTAAGTCATTTTATTTTTAATATGTATTCCATTAAGAAAAAAAAAAATAAATCAGGAAACAAAGATATGATCATCCACGCAGCTAGCAGCTCCTACTGAGGAATTGCAAGATGCCCAATTTCGAACCATGGTACCCCTCAGCCTGGTGGTACTGAGAACGGCTGTGTGAGCACATCTGTCACAGAGCGCCGTGCGGCGACAGGCGCGGCACGGTGGGTAACACCGGAGTTACTGGCACACAGAACTTAGAACAAGGCAGCAGCAGCAGTGACCGCATCCACAGGCAACCCCCCGACCCCCTCCCCCCGCAGGTGTTCCCGGTGCTGCCCCGAGAGACAGCCGGGAGCGCTACGGACCGCTCGGCCACCCAGCCGAGACGAGGCGAAGCTCTGTATTTAGGCCCTGAGACCGTCGGCTGCAGCTCAGCCTCCGTCCCGCCCGAGCGGGGACGCGGAGCCCGTGGGGCTTCTCCCGCCCGCGGGGACCCGGCACGGCCCCAGCCGCTCCCGCCGCCTTTGTCTGTCGGCGGGGCGGCCGGGCCGGGCCCGCAGGCGGCGCCGTGACACCGCCTCCCCCGCCCCCCCGGCAGGAGCCATGTCGGGGGCTCCGCCGCGCCGCCCCCGGAACCGCCGCCTCCTCCTCCCGCGCCCGAAGGGGGGCCCCACCCAGCCCCGTCGCCGCCGCGCACTACCCCGGCCCGCCGGCCCGGCTGCGCTGCGGCGTGACCCGGCCCCGCCTCACCCCGGCCCTGTCGCCGCCGCTGCCTCGGCCCCGAGTCTTTTCCCCTCACAGCTCCCTGGGCGCCATCTTACATTCAACCCCTTGCAGCCAATCACCGCGCTGCCCCAGCCTCGCGAGAGCGCGGCTCCCAAGCCCCGCGAGAGCTCACCTCCGAGGCCCGCCCCGCGCCTTAAAGGGGCCTGGCCACGGCGGGGCGCGGGTGCGGCCGCTGGGGGGCGCCCTGCGCGGAGGGGCGTGCGGCCGCGGGGACGCGCAGGAGGCGGTGGGGACCCGTGGGGACCCGTGGGGACAGGGACAGACCCCGCGCAGCCGGGATACCCGGACGCCACCAGTACCGCGTGGCCGTGGAGCGACGCCGGCCGAGAGGCTCCACGCGGCCGCCCCGCTCCTTCGCGGCATGCGGGGGCAGCCCGGCCCCCATCCCCTCGCAGCACCTAGGGCGAGGCTTCGAGTCGCGCCCGTGTGGGGCCGGACCCCGGCGCACGGGCGCCCGGGGAAGGGCGCTGAGGCTTCTGCGGCCTGTACCGGAGGGGCTGCGCCCTGCCCCGGGCGGCACCGCGGAGCGAAGTGTCGCCATGGAGGCGGAGAACGCCCCGCGGGACCGTGCCGGGTCTGCTTTAACGGGCCCGTGTGCTCGGCGCGGCCTCCCCAGCCCCGGCCGCGCTTAAGGTGGCCCGTGGGGCCGGGTAGGGTCTCCCTGCACTTGCTTCACCTCCAGGGGCACAGGCACGGAGCTCATGACACGGGGGTCATGCCAGTTCCGCGGGGACACCCCTCTGACCCCCAGCCCGGGGCCGAGCAGGGACCACCTCACTCGAGTCCACCTTAAGGGGGGAGGGCGCTGCGGCGGTGTTTGTACACAGTGTGCGCGCCCTGCTGCACCCACCGGTCCTGCCTGCACCCCCTGGGCCCTGCTGCACCCACCGATGCTGCCTGCGCCCCCTGGGCCCTGCTGCACCCACCGATCCTGCCTGCACCCCCTGGGCCCTCCAGAGACACCTCTCCATTCCACCCCAACACCCTTGACCCCAGTCCAGCCTCATGGTGCTGGCTGGGGCAGCTGCAGCTCCCGTGGGGTCGCATCAGTGCTACACAGCACATAGGAGCAGAGCCTGTGCCCCCAGAACAAGGGAGAATCCCCACACACACCCCACCAAGCCAAGGCTCATCAGGGGGCACAAACAGGAGACCACCCCAGCACCCCAAGACTGAGCAGAACAGGAGGCAGGGACAGGGCTGGGTTCTCCGTTTATTGAGGCGATGCTGTGGGGCACCCCAGGGGACTGCACCAAGGCACGGTGGCACTGGGGGTGTGCAAGGACCCCCAAGGAAGCAACACCACGGTGGTGTAGCAGCAGCGGGTCCCTCAGGCCTTGCCAGGGTCCTCCTTGAGCGTCACTGTCCGGTTGAACACCATCTGGAGAGAAACACAGGATCTGCTCAGAGCCCCATGGCGGGCAGGGGGTGCTTGCACAAGTGTGTGCAGGCTGCCCCACTGCCCCCACCCCACAGAGCTCACCTTCCCCTCCTCACTGTCAGGATCCACAGAGAAGTAGCCCAGGCGCTCAAACTGGAACTTGTCAAAGGGTCGAGCGGAGTGGACAGAGCTGTCGACCAGGGCATTGTGCACCACACGCAGGGAGTCCTGGCAGGGGGGACAGCTCAGCCAGCATCCCTACCTTCTGTCCTCTCCACAGCCCAGCTCCCCCCAGTTCTTCTTCCCCTTGAGACACAGTAAGGCCTTGCCCCAGGAGGGGTAGGGTGTACATGGAAGTGGGTGCCTCAGTGGCGCAGGAGGTCCCCACTTCCCCCTGAGCCCATAAACTCAGCTGCTACCACTACTCACAGGGTTAAGGTCACTCAGAAAGCCACCAGGTACCTCTGATGGGTCCTCAGGATTTTTGTGCAAAAACCTGCCATGAGATAAGAGGCTTATCCCAAAGCTGCCAAATGAGGGGACATGGTGCCACTCATGGGACCCCACAGCATCATCTTCCCCACCAAAGGTCTGGGCAGACCCCAGCAGGGCATGCTGCTGTACAGCTGTGCTGCTGCTCCAGCACTGCTGAGCTTGTGCTGGCCTCGGCTGGCAGCCAGATACTCACAGCCGCTCGTAGAGCCGCACTTCACAGGCCAGTGGCACCGACACCCAGTGGATGAAAGCCTTGGGCTTTTCTGCCACATCCGACTTGGTGCAGGTGACCTCCAGCTCAATGACACGCCCACTGACATCCTGAGGGAGAGGAGATGAGCTAAGCTGTCAGGCTTATCCCATATGGCAGCCCCAGGGCTGAACCCCCAGCCCCACAGCTCGGGGACACCTTGTTCCCCAGTGTGAGGCACAGGGCAGGCAGAGAGCAGCCACACAGCAGCCTGAGCCCTCACTGTGTGCAGAGCAGCCAGCATGATATGACCATCGCTGTTCTTCCCTGCTGGGGCATGGCCATGTCCTGACATTCCACAGCCCAACCTCACGTCACCAGTGCCCACAGCCACGCACCTTGATGACATTCTGGACGGTGATGACGTAGCCAGTGTGGCGCAGCCCCACCGGTTGCCCGGGGGCCAGGCGCTTGTAGCCCTTGTCTGCCTCCTGTAAGAGAGTTCACGGCTGCATGCGGGGTCCCAGCATGGCCAGCAGGCCCCCGCTCTAGTGTGTCTCTCTGCCATCCCAGGGCTGTTTGAACTCCCATGTTGCTGTGGGACGTTCTCGCAGACAGGCCAGGTTGAGAACCATTGGTTGGACAAGTCCTGGCCAGGCTCAAGGCAGCATTTGCCCAGTGCCCATCAGAGCTGCTGGCCCATTTGGGAGTCACAGTCAGGTGCTCAACACCCGCCTGTGACCTCTGTGTGCAGCACCAACACAACTTCCAGGGCTGCCAGGTATAGCTCCAGGAGTGAGGGTAGTATAGTCCAGTATAGTCCAGTGGGCCTGGCTTACCTCCCTGAAGTCTGTCTCCTCAATGTAGATGGTCTGGTGGAAGGGCACTTTGTGAAAACCACGGCTCTCATCGGCTGGAAAGTTGGGCACAAGGACCTCCAGTGCCTGGGGAGAAAGAGGGCTTGAATGCTGATCTCAAGGAATGCCACTCCCACAACAGCCCACGACAGTCTCACCTTTGGAGCAGGGAAGTTTGTGATGGTGACCTTGAGGGGTTCCAGGACAGCCATGGCACGGGGCGCCTGCTCATTCAGCACCTCCCGGGCACAAGCCTCCAGCAGATGCGGCTCCATTGTCGCCTGGGCCACTGTCACACCAACCTGAGGAACAGCATGCTGTGACCATGCTGGCCAGGGGATGCAGCCATCTGCCCTGTCCCATCCTTCCCAAAGCCTACCCGTGCACAGAAGTTGTTGATGGCCTCGGGGGGGAAGCCTCGCCGGCGCAGGGCTGTCAGCGTGAAGAGACGCGGGTCATCCCAGTCCCTGCGGAAACACGGGTGTGACAACCAGGCGTGCTCTGGCTGAGCCCCATCATGGCAGCTGGCCCTGCTCCTACCTCACAGCACCCGTCTCCACCAGCCGGATGATCTTTCTCTTGGAGACGACGGTGTAGAGCAGGTTCAGGCGCCCATATTCCCACTGCACAGGGCAGTAAACATCCAGAGCGTTGCATAGCCAGAAGTAGGAGGAGCGCCTGCAGGGGAGGTACAGGCACAGCCCAGCTCAGCCATATGGACACACTCTCCCCCAGCACTATGGCAGCCACCAGATGCTGCTCCCAGGATAGCTCAGCCCTGGGCCATGCCATGCATGGTGCTCACCTGGCCTGGAACTCCTTGGTGCAGAGGGAGTGCGTGATGTGCTCGATGGAGTCGCAGAGGCAGTGTGTGTAGTCGTACGTGGGGTAGATGCACCTGCAAGGCACATGCAGTCAGCTCAGGGCAGAGCATGGTGCTGTTTCACTCCTGATACCTCCTCACTACCAGGAAATCCAGACCCACCCCCACCACATGTGTCAGGACATGGCAGGCCCTCCCTACCACTTGTCCCCAGTGCGGTGGTGTGGAGTGAACTTGACACGGTAGGCAACGGGATCCATCTTCCCATCCTCCATCACCAGCTTCATCCTCAGCGTGGCTTCCCCCTCCCCAAACTTGCCCTTTCTCATGTCCTATGGAGACAGGGGAAGCTGTCAGCTGAGCCACAGAACCAGAGCCCACAGGCACGCAGCATCTGCCCCAGCCAGGAGTACCTCAAAGAGCAGGAGTGACTCCTCCACAGGCCGGTCCCGCCACGGCGAGGGTGGTGGGTTGTGACCCTTGATCTCCTCAACCTTCTGATGGCAGACATATGCCTGACCCCTACGGAGAGGAAATGCCATCACCAGACTTGAGTGACCCATCCCCTGGGCAAGGGGGAGCCCTGACCACGGTGCAGGATATCAACACCAGCCCGGCACATTCCTACTGCCCCACGTGCTCACCTGCGGATGAGCTCCAGGGCCCAGGTGTAGAGCTGGTCAAAGTAATCCGAGGCATGTGTCACTGCATAAGGCTGGTAGCCTGTGGGGATGGGTGAGATGCAACAGGTTGGAGGAACCCCAAAGGTCCAGCTGCAAGACCTGAATGCAGGGGTGTCCCTGGCACCTGCCTTGATCCTGCCCTCCCCATGCCCAGCCATACCCAGCCACTCCACCATCTCCCGGATGGCTGTGAAGTACTTCTCCTCCTCCTTCTCGGGGTTGGTGTCGTCATAGCGCAAGAAGCACACGCCACCATTGGCCTGGGGATGAAGACATAGTGAGTTGCTCTCTGAGGGACCAGCAGCCAAGCAGCAGGGAAAGGCAGGAGCCAGGGTGGCTTGGTGCTTTTTACCTTGGCATAGCCAAAGTTGAAGTTGATGGCCTTGGCATGGCCAATGTGCAGGATCCCGTTAGGTTCAGGAGGGAAGCGTGTCCGTACCTGAAGAGGCAAAGGGAACACCTCTCTCCTTCAGCAGGAGGTTTTTACCTTCCCTGACAGCAGTGACACTGACACGAGCCCCTGGCAATCCCGCAGAGCACCCTGTGCTGTGTGGGTGCTGCCTCTGCTGTGCCCCCTGTGAGCTGCATGTTCCCCACCCTCCCCAGCTGTGTCACTCTCACATGGAACCGCTGGGCTGTGGGATATGGCCTCACCTGCCCACCCGTGATTGCCAGGTGCTGCTTCAGCAGGGCCATCGTGTTGGGCGTCACCACGTAGCCCTCAGTCTTGTAGTTCTCTCCTGCAGGCAGAGGATGCTCAGGGCTGCAGCACTGCCCTAACCATGCCAAGCCCAGCAGCCAGGGGGGAAGGACACAGGACCTGTCCAGTCCTCTGCAGCACAGAGAGCTGGCACCAGGCACAGAGCCAGTGGAGTGGCCCCACATATGGCAGCAGCACCTTGCTCTTACCTGGCTTGTGGAACTTCAGGGCCTCTCCTCTCAGCTGCTCCAGCAGTGACTGTGTTTCTGTGCCCATGTCACCTGCAGGGAGATACTGCTGAGCTCCCAGCTCGGAAGCAGGTCTAGCAGGAACTAAAGGGCTGGGGAAGAGGATGGTCTCTTACCGTTCTCCACCACAGCCACCTTCTGTTTCTCTGCTGGGGCCAGACGGGCCTTTGCCACCTGCAGAGACCAGCACAGCACGCTGAGTGCCCAGCTGTAGCACATACCTTCCCCTCCTGACCCAGCCTGCTGGCCCCACCACTCCCTCTAGACCTGTACCCATGGTGGCAGCTCAGGCCAGAGCAGCTATTTGGGATCCTGCTGGGACACTTTGCAAGAAAATATCATCCAAGTCTACAGCATCCCCTTCTCCTTACCTTTGGTTTCTTTTCCAGATCAGCTTCTGTCTTTGGCCCAAGCAAATGCAGCACCTGAAGAAGAGTGACACAGCCAGGAGTCAAAAAGGCTCCTGGACTAGGTGTGTCCTAGTGTCCTGTCCAGCCCTCACCCCGCTCACCCTGCCTGCACCGAGATGTGGCAGGCTGTCCCCAGCGCTGGGCCCTCTAGGGGACTGGCTGACAGATCCTACACCAGCCAGGAGACCACAGCAGCACCTGACACAGTAACCTCACACCCACCTGAAGGTCCACCTCGTTCTTGATGGTCTTCCCATCTGCCCACCGCAGCTGGCTCCGTGCCTCCCCTGCAGACAGGGCACACCGTGGGCAAGTGGCAGGGCCCAAGCCCGGGGGAGCTTCAGTGCCACACCCTTTGCCCCAGGGCTGTCCCTGTTGCTAGGCACTATGGCCCTGCCTGTGGGGGGATCTGGCAGGATGACATCTCCCCACGGCAAAGGGCTGGCTCTCAGGATTCAGGGGAGCACAGTGGCACTGGCAGTCAGGCACAGGGACATGACAGCCACCAGCAGCAGGCAGGGGCTGCCCCGATGTCACCACTCACCCATCAGCAGCCCCATGTTGAAGTGGTAGCGCTCTGCCAGCAGCTCTCCTCGGTGCTTGCTGATCACAGCCTCCACCTGGGAGCACCACAGGAACACCAGGGTGAGCGAGGCAGGCAGGAGCACAGCAGGAGCCAGTCCAGTGTCCCCGTGCTGTCTCCACAGGGTCACAGCCCCACTCACCGCTTCCTCAATCTGCTCGGGGGTGATGCAAACCCCCACACCACAAGCCCGCTCAAAGTCTGCCACGTCCAGGGGCTCCAAGGGGTGGCTCCTCACGTACTCCAGGGCAGCTGGGGACAGAGCAGGGATGAAGAGCAGGGCAACCGGGGCCGAGGCCGGGCGGGGGCCGGGGCTGCACGGTACCGCTGAGCTGCAGGTCGGTGAGGATCTCCCTGCGAGCGATGTAGCCGACGAGGAAGCCGAGGTGTTTCGGGTCCTTGAGGCGGGCGGCCGTGTTGTACAGAAGCGTCCCGGTGGCCTTGTCCAGCGCCGGGCCCAGCGCGCTCCGAGCCTGCCACCACCCCGGGGAGCGTCAGGGCAGGAGCGGGGCCCGAGCCCCGGCGAACCGGCGGCACCGGGGGCAGAGCGGGACAGGGGAGCGCCAAGGGCCGAGGCCGCTCGGCGGGGTGGGGAGCAGGCGAAGCCGGGGGTCCCGGGAAGGCTGGGGTCGAGGGGCTGACAGCGGGACCACGGTGCCAATGTACCCGGGTGACATCGGAGATCGGGTTACCGAGTCCCGGGGGTGGCACCGATACCGGGGTAGCGAGTTCCCTGGGTGGCCGGGTCCCCAGGTGACATCGGGGTGACGGGGTACTGGAGATCGAGGACCGGGGACCAGGGTGCGGGCCAGCGGCGGACGCACCTGCAGCACAGCCTGGCGCAGCAGCGCGCTGAGTGCCCCGTTGCGTAGCGTCTCCCGCGCCTTGGCCTCGCTGAGGCCGATGCCCGTGAACAGCCCCAGCGCTTCCTCCGCCTCCTCCGCCGCCATCACTGCCGCCGCCGCCGCCATGCTGCCGCCTCCGCCCGGGGGCGGGTCCGTGCCCACCCAACCGGCAGTGAGAGCGCTCCGTCCCGGCCAATGGGAGAAGAGGGACCGGCGCGGGCCGGGCCAATAGGCGCGCGGGAGGCGGGCTCAGCTTGCGGGCCGTTGCATCATTTAAAGAGCCCGGCGGCGGCAGCGGCCACGTGGGGGGCGGTGCTGGAGGCGGGCCCGGGGCGGTGCAGTGTCCGCCCCCGGCTCCCGGCGCTTTGTGCTCCGCGGCTGATGCCCGCACCTACGGTGTGCCCTGTGCCTCCCGCCTGCCCCACGGTCCCGGGCCCTGCGACGAGCCCGTGGGGATGCACTTGCCCAAGGTCCTGGGGTGGAGAGCGCGTCGCGGTGGCTGCTTCAGCACGGTGTATGCGGGGCCAGGCCGGCTCGGCGTCCCCGGCTCCCCCAGATCGTGCGTGGTCGCTTGGCCCTGCCAACCCAGTGTCCGCCCTCTTCCCTCCTCCCCTGTCCCCCTCGCTGCCCTAGTACACCCCTCATCCCAGTGTCCCCAGGCTTCCCTAGGCCGGTGGAACTTTGGCTGCCTCAGCCCAGTGTCCTCTTGCCTCCCCGCCCCGTCTGATGTCTTGTCCAGTCTGGTGTCCCCAGCTTTCCCTTTGCCCTGCCAGCTTCTCCAGCCTGGTATTCTCTAGCTCTTCCGGCCCGGTGCCTCCCCAGCCCAATGTCCTCCACAAGCCCACGTTTTCTGCCTCAGCCTGGGAGTCCCTGCCCCAACCCGATATTCCCACCCTCAGCTTGGTGTCTCCTCTGAGCTCAGTGCCCCGCTAGCGCAGTGTCCCATCCATCCTACTCCCACCTCAGCCCGAGCAGCAGCAGACTCGAGTGGTTGTGGAAGGGGGTTTATTGGAAATACTGTGTGGGAGGAGGCACCAGCAGGTCCTGCCACCCAGAGCCACCGGACACAACCAGACAAGGCAGGTCCTGGCTCCTCCATGGGTGGGTGCTGGAGTCAACGCTGCTGTCACAGTGAGTCCCACACCACGGAGGGGACAGCCATTGCTTAGCACTGGCACAGAACTATAGTTCCATCTTGGTGCCAGGCACTGTGTGTGTCCCCTTGGTGGCTGCCTGCTCCCTGCCCGTAGCTGGCAGTGGCTTTAAGCTGTAGCGGGCACTGACATTGGTACCTGAGACGCTGCGGTACTCGCCCATCTCCGTACGAACGCTCTCATTCTGGGTGATGGTGAGCAGCACCGGGACGGAGAGCGTCACCTCCTTCCGAAGGACTTGGATGCTGAGCGCTGTGTGCGGGGGGATCTTGGCCGGCAGCTGCACCTCCACGCGCTGCCGGCGAGTGCTGCTTTCGCTGCGCCCTTTCTGCACCGTAAAGATGTTGGAGGCTTCCACGGTCAGCGTGAAGGAGAGCCCGGCTTTGAGGCTGGTGGCATTGCTGAAGTGGAAGCTCTGCCACAGCGTGGTGCCGTACTCCCGGCTGCTGCTGGCCGCCAGTGCCTGCTCCGACTCTGTCTCGTTCACCCCCTCAATCTCATCCACCAGCACCTCCCGCTCCTCCTCCACCCGCTTCTGTTCCCAGAGGAGACGTGCTGAGACCAGGGGCCGCCCAGGCCGTAGCGGGCGCAGGTGGGACAGCCGAGACTGAAAGTTCAGCTCCAGTTTGTAGTCAGCGAGATGCTCGCCGGGCCACGCCAGGCAGTGCCAGCCGCCCCGGCCGGGATGCTGGTAGAGCAGCCAGACGCCTCGCTGCACCATATGGGAGGCCACCCGGTCATTGAAGTACCCATACGCCAAGTTGGTCTCCTCTGTCACCACCTTGCAGGCGCCCTGGAAGTTGGGGTGCTCGTAGAGGGTGATCTGGGGGTCCCCCAGGTCATGGTGCACGAGGCGCAGTGCCGAGAAGCTGTTGGGCCGATCCACAGAGGGGTACTCGCCCTCCTCGAAGGCGTGCGGCTCCCCCTCGTATTTGGGGTCCGTGTAGGCAATCCATGGCTGCCCCTCCACCTTCAGGGAGGCGATGCAGTTCCCAAAATCCAGCTCGTGCAGGTCAGGCACGTCGCAGGTGAACTCTCGGCTCAGCCCCTCAAAGTTGGCACGCTCGTACACTGTGATCCGGTTCATGGTGCTGCGGGTGCCTGCCCCTGCGAGGGCACAACGTGGGCCACGTCCCCTCCTCTGGGGTCACGGGATGCTGCTGGAAACCCGCGAGGAAAGCCCAGCAAGCAAAGGCAAACCTCAGCACCCCTTTAACTCTTGTCCTCTGCCCTTCCTTTGCCCACCGCCACCTGGGCCCCGTGCTCTCACCGTCTGTGCTGGCAACACCCTGCAGCTGTGCCTTTTAGGAAGGGGTGGTGGGACCAGGGCGTGCTGCGGCACGAAGCAAAGGCGATGACAATGCTCGCCCCCGCACCCTGCGCCCAACCCTTGTCCCCACTTTGTGCTGGGCAGTCAGCCAGGCCCCGCACGGCGGTGGACACACTGGGATGCCAGCCGGTCCCACAGACCAGCCCTGCCGGAAAGTCCTGCCGTGCCCCAGGCACGTGAGGCTCTGTGCTGAAGAGTCACCGCCAATTATCAGTGATGCTTCCGCCCTGCCCGCGCTAATTACAGTGTGCATTGCCGGTGGGGCAGGAACTGCTGGCTCACCCCTCTAGGGTGAGAGGGCATCGTGGTGGGGCAAGCTGGCGCCCCAAAACAAGAGCCTCTGGAACCCTGGTGATCCCAGCAATTGGATAGGGACACCTGGCCTGGTGGCACTGCTCCAGCCCTGTCTCTGAGGATGGCTGGGGCAGATGGGAACACTTCTTCCCCCTTATCGCTGCATGGGGAGGCCAAGGCACTGCTGGGGTGGGATGCTGGGCACAGCAGGACACTGACATCAAACCAAGGCATTGGAAGGCAGCCACTCCAAGCACAGCATGCTGGTGGTTTCCTCCAGGCTCCATGCAGGTTCCCGTGGCATGAACTGGAGCTGGCCTCCCCAGGAGGCACAGGGCACGTGCACTCCCTAGCTGGCACCCCGCTGAAACAGGGCTCAGGCAGCTCACAGGTTCTGGGGCAAGGTTAAGCCTTTGACTTCTGGCTGCATGCCCAGAGGCTGCCTCCTCCACTTGTCCACACAGCACTCACCAGCCCACGGCTGCTCCCAAGGCACAGTGCATGGAGTGGGGAGCCAAAAGGCTGATACGAAAAGCTCCCAGTAGGGTACAGCTGGATCCCGTACAACCCACCCCTTGAGGACAGTCAAAACCCTCAAAGCCTCTGGGCTAAAATCTGCCTCTTGGAGCTGATAAGCAAGGCCAGCCCTTGGCTGCATGGGGTCCCCCAGTCCCACCAGGGTCTGGTACAGCCTGCAGGCACCCATATCCTATGGTGGAGAAGAATGGAGACCCCATTGCTCCAACAGCCTGCCCCCACAAATCACCCAAGAGAGGAATCCAGGTGTTCCTGAATTCTTGAACCCTATTCCCTTCAAACCTCTGTCCCCCAAAGGCCAGGGCCACCCACACCTCGCCCCTCAGTCGTCCGCTGCTGGTGCCCCACTTCCCCTGCCTGCAGTGCCAGGACTGCCAGGGTCTCCCAGTTTATTGCCAGATGTCGGGGCGGTTGGGGTTACACCAGACAAACGCTACGGGAAGCAGTTAGTGAGTGGGGGGCCGTGGGGGCCACGGGCAGGGGCCAGGGAAGGGCTGTCCCACTCATCCCCCAGCCGGCGGCCTCCCTGCCATTCCCCCGGGCTGCCACGCTCCCCCGCGCCGGGGACCCCTCCTGTGCCCCGTGGCTGCCCTGGCTCCGTGGCCCCCAGCACCCCCCAGCTCGCTGTGTTCTCCCCCCTGCAGCGAGGCCGGCAGCCAGGGCGGCGCGGGGGGCACGGGGCAGCGTGGGTGGGAGGCGGTGCTGGCATTATTGCTATGGCGGGCGGGAGCAGCGCGACCCTCCCCACGCTCAGATCACAGTCTCGAAGAGCGTCGCCTTCTCCTTGGGGGGCTCTGGGGCCAGCAGCTTGGCTTCTGCCTCTGGCGTCAGGTACTCCAGGTGGTGTTGGCCCCAGATTGGAGTGGTCAGGAGCTGCCAGCGCTGTGGGGACATGGCGTCAGCACCCAGGGACAACAGCACTGGGACTGCCTGGACCCAGCTTGGTGAATTCCGCGCAATGCACAGGGATAGGAAAGGGACGGGATTTGGATGGGGGTGGAGGTGAGACTGGGACAGGAAAAGGATTGAAATGGGATTGAGAAAGGGACAGAGATTGCATGAGCAAGGGATGGGACTGAGACACTGACAGGATTAAGACAGTGATGTCATCGAGGATAGGGTTTGGGTGAGGCTGGAAGTGAGACAGCAGTGAGGATAGGAATCTGATAGGAGTGAGAGCAATGAAGACAGGACTTGGATCGGGGTGAGCTTAGGATGGGAGAAAAGACTAAACGAGATTGAGAGAGGGACAGGAATCGCAAGGAGACAGTGATGGGGACATGCACAGGATCTGGCTGTGATAGGGATAGGACTGAGACACTGATGTAAGCATCAGGGGGAATCAGGTAAGATTGGGAATGAGACAGCAATGGAGACAGGGATAGGATTTGGGTGGGAGTGAGACAATGGGGACAGGCACATTATTTGGATGGGAACGAGACAGTGATGAAAACAGGGATTGGACCTGGCTGTGGATAGGACTGTGATGGTAATATGGATAGTGGTGGGATTTGAATGGGAATCAGACAGTGATAAAGACAGGATGGGATCTGATGGTGGATGAGACTGAGACAGCAATGTGGATGGTGGAATTTGAATGAGGCCGGGACTGGGCCAGGACGAGGACTAAGGAGGGGACAGCCATGGATGGCTGAGAATGGGGTGGGGACAGAGGCAGGAGTGATCCCGCTGCACTGCCCTCACCTCGCGCAAGGAGCCTTTGCAGCGCAGGAGCTTGTAGATAACAGTGCAGGGGATGCAGAGCATGGAGGAGAGTGCCAGGACCCAGCCGATGGCTTCCCCCCACCACGGGTACACGTATGTCTTATTGTATGTCAGCGGCTTGTAGTTCACCACGTGGAACACAAAGATGCCCTGGGTGGAGAGAGGCAGGTGAGGTCCCGCGGGTCCCCACCCCCGCCGCGGGTCACCGCCGCTGCCCCCGAGCCGCGCGCTGGCCTCACGACAGCGACACGCGTGTGCCCACAGCGGCCGCCGGGGGGCGCTCGGTGCCCGCGGCACAGCCCGGGGCGGTGGCACACGCGTGTCCCCACGCGCGGTGGCCTCGCTCACCACGCAGACCAGCGGTGTCACCACAGCCCAGCACCACTTCATGACGGGCAGGGGCCGGTAGCCGATCATACGGGCCACATCGTCCATGAAGCGGTCGGCACCTGTGGGGAGGAGGGCGTCAGCTGGGACACTTGTGTCCCACCTTGTGTCCCCCTCCCCGTGTCCCCCTGGCCTCACCATAGACCCAGGCAATGACCACGCACTCCCAGAACGCCTGCCACAGCAACGTGATCCCGCTGGCCGAGTAGTTGTCGAAGAGCTGGAATACGTACATGCCGCCCTGCCAGGAAGGTGCCCGTGTCACCAGCATTGTGCTGGCTGTCCCGCTGGCCACCACACTGGCAAATCAGCCTTGCCAGCACCGGTACCCCGCCTGGCAGGGACACCTGCATGCCATGGGCACCCTGCTCCCACAGCACCCCTACGCCATAGGCAGCTCCACTGACACGAGGGTGGCAGCCCCAGTGAGCTCCCACCCCACAGTGGGCTCTCATGGGAGGAGATGCCTCAGGAATAGGCACAGGTGGCCGGTGTGGGGCTGGCTGGCAGTGTCCCTGCTGTGTCCCCCACCTGTGTGACCATGGAGAGGTCAATGAGGCAGCAGATGATGCAGCAGAGCGCAGCGGTGAGCTCACGGCGCAGCGAGCCAGCCCCCGGCTGGGGGAACAGGTCCAGGATGCCCGTGATGAAACCCTCCACACCGACAAACTGTGGCACAAAGCAGGGCTCAGTGGGGACGTGCCAGCCATCCTCTCCCTGTTCCCCATCTCCCCGGTTGCCACAGCACCTGGCTGTCCAGCCCCAGCACGAGAAGCATGATGAAAAAGAGCGTGGCCCACAGTGGGGACAAGGGCATCAGTGTCACAGCTTTGGGGTAGGCGATGAAAGCCAGCCCGGGACCTGCAGGAGAGTGGGGTCAGAGATGCCACTCGAGGAGTGACACAGAAGACACAGTTGGCACCCACCATCCATCACTTACCAGACTCGGCCACCATGGAGATGTCCACGCCTTGCTCAGAGGCCATGAAGCCGAGCACGGAGAAGACAACAAAGCCGGCAAAGAAGCTGGTGCAGCTGTTGATCACAGCCAGGATGTAGGCATCCCTGTGGGCACAGCATCTGAGGAAGTGCTGGGGGGCACCGGGGGACACACCAGGGAGTCACTGGGACACACCAGGCGGCCTGCCTGCAGCTGGCACAGCCCTACCTGTAGCAGTTGTTGTGGAAGCGGTTGTAGCTGCCCAGTGCGGTCAGGGCACCCAGCCCGATGGCGTAGGAGAAGAACACCTGGGTGCCAGCATCAATCCAGACCTGGGGTGTGAGGGAGGATGTCCCGGGGTGATGGGGGTGCCAGGGCGTTGGCTAGCACCCAGCTCCCTGCTGCTCTCCCCGCTGCCCTCACCTGCGCCTCAACCAGCTTGGACCAGTCAGGTTTCAGGTAGTAGATGATGCCACCCAGCGCGCCGGGCAGTGTTACTCCGTGGACCAGCAGGAGGATGAGGACCACATATGGGAAGAGCGCCGTGAAGTAGACAATCTGAAGAGCAGTGGGTGGCCATGAGACCCCCCAGGCCAGGGCTCTCTGTCACGTGCCACAGGTGTCCCAGCAGGACCAGAGCTTGGGAATGTCCCCAGCAGCTGGAAGCACCTCCTGGACAGATGTGAGACACGGGCCTCCCACCCCTGTGGGCTATGGCACAGGAGGGCAGGAGCCACCAGTGCCATGTGTTCTCTCATGCCAGTAGCCCTGATGCATACTCCCCCTGCCAGCATTACCTTCCCAGTCGACTTGACACCCTTCCAGATGCAGAAGTAGACAACGATCCAGGTGGTAAGCAAGCAGAGGATCATCTGCCAGTTCATCTCCCCTGGCTCGCTGAGTCCCCCAGAGAGACGCAGCACCTTGTTCCTGCAGAGTGGGGCTGTGCTGAGCGCCAGCATGACACCCCCAGCCCCAGAGAACACCCACTGGTTCCCACACTCACTCCCAAAACTCAATGACAGGTGAGCGCTTGTTGGTCATGTTGGTGCAGCTGAAGTTGGAGGCCCAAGTGCTGGCAGTGGCATTAGTGCTGACATTTTGGCACAGGTCCAGGTTGAAGAGCTCCGTGCACTGCTCCGTGTTCCAGGAATGGCCACAGGTGGCCCAGGGCAGGGTGTCCGTCAGTGAATGCACCAGGTAAAAGAGCCCCCACACCAAGATCATGATGTAGTAGGAGTTGCAGAAGAAGACGATCACCATAGAGGCCAGGCCTAAACCTGTGGCATGGGGGGATCAGAGCCCGCAGGCACCTGTGGGCATCTGGCAGCCAGCATGGCGTGGGATACGGGATGTTGTAGGGATGGGGGAGGACAGAGGAGAACTGACAGGGACAGGACAGGGAAAGCTGGCAGCCCTGGACAGGACAGGGGAGGGCTGGTGGGAATGGGACAGGGAAGCTGGCAGCCCCAGGCAGGACAGGACAGGGTGGGGACAGCTGGCAGCATGGCACAGGACCAGGGGGGAGCCGGCAAGATACCTCTGGAGGTGGGGATCCAGCAGTTGCCCGGGATCCAGCAGCATGCAGGCAGGGAGCCACAGGGGCAGGCAAGGCAGGCAGGGCAGCAGGGAGTGCCATGGGGCACAGGTGCAGGCAGCTGCCATCCCTGGCCGCGGCAAAGGGCAGCAGTGGGACACGGGCAAGGTGCAGGGGAGCAGGCAGGGCGTGGGCAGGGTGCTGCCAGCCCCAGCAGGCTGCGTGCAGCCGAGGCACAGTCAGGGTGCCGGGGGCCCTGGCCAGGGTGCAGGGGCCGCGGAAAGGGTGTAGGCAGGGTGCGGGCAGGGCGCGGCATTACCCTTGAAGAGGGGGGCGATGTTCCAGGCGGCGATGCCCCCCTGCTTCATGAACTGTCCCAGAGCCACCTCCAAGAAGAAGATGGGGATGCCGCCCACGAAGACGATGAGCAGGTAGGGGATGAGGAAAACGCCTGGGGCCGGGGGCAGGGGGCCGGCTCAGCCGCCGCCGTCCCCCCGGCCCCCCCTTTCGCTCCCCCCCTTCCCCGCGCCGCCCGCCCGGACGCAGCGAATGGCAAAGGCGCCTCCGCGCCCTCCCCTTGCCGCGATGTAGGTCAGCACGGGCAGGTAGTGGGGGGCTCCCACGACCCCCCGCCCCGTGAGCGACTCCGGAACACCGCGGGGTGGCCCACGAGCCCCTGGAAGGCGCAGGGCGAGCTGACCCAGCGTGGGGTGACCCCCAGGCACGCACTCTGGGGCGGGAAGGGGGTGCTCCCCGCGCCGCGGGGCGCACCCTCGCGGCGTGGGGCGAGCACGAGGCTCACCTCCGCCGTTCTTGTAGCACAGGTAGGGGAAGCGCCAGACGTTGCCCAGCCCCACGGCGAAGCCCACGCAGGACATGATGAAATCCATCTGCCGGGTCCATGTCTCCCGTTCGGGGGCGGCCTCTTTGGGGGGACCAGGGGGTCGCACCAGTGGTGCCGTCACTGTTCGCTCCTCGCCCGCCGTGGGGGGCTCTGTGCCCTCCGCCCCGCCGGGGCCTTCTGCCGGGACGGGGGGAGTGGGGATGCCCACGCCGCCGTCACGCGCGCCCGTGGGGGCGCGGGGGGGAGGGAAGCACCTCCCCCCCCCGCGCGCCCCTCTCCGCGCGTAGGGGCGTGACGTCAGATGTCAGGCCGGCGCGTGACGTCACAATGCAGAGCGGTGACTCACCCCGCGGCGGCGGGAGGGGGCGCGCCGCGGTCGCGCGTGGCCGTGGGCCCCCCTCTCCCCCTCCCCAAGCTCATCCCTCCCCGGCGCTCCCCGCTTACCGGAGCCCGCGGGGGCAGCGGTGGCCGCGGTTGTGGCGGCGGCGGCGTCGCGTCGCGGGGCGTCGGGCGG